>NC_134877.1:71723204-71900704 GCF_041734735.1 Babylonia areolata | reverse complement strand
ACTGTCCTCACCATTCATCATGACTGCACCTCAATGACGTCGTCACTGTCCTCACCATTCATCATGACTGCACCTCAATGACGTCGTCACTGTTTTCACCATTCATTATCACTGCACCTCAATGACTTTATCACTGTCTTCATCATTCATTATGACTAAACCTCAATGACGTCGTCACTGTCCTCACCATTCATCATGACTGCACCTCAATGACGTCGTCACTGTCCTCACCCTCCTCCAGCCTGCTCTGCATGACGCAGATGGACTTTGTAGTCGACACGTCAGACCACGCGGTCCTCAGGTTCCGGGCCATGACGCGCAGCAGGAGGAAGAGGAGGAGGGCCAGCAGGGCCTGTGAGGTCAGCAGCAGGGGGAAGGCCAGGTAACGGCCCTGCTGCAGGAAGTGAGCCAGCAGCAGCGGATTGGCCACTCCGGACAACAGAGAGGCGGCCATGACGACAGTGGCCAGGAGGGCCGTGCGGGTGGCCAGCGTGGCTGTGAGCCAGGTGAAGGAGCGCGGGAAGAGCAGCGACACGGCCATACCCGCGAAGAAGACGCAGGCCCAGATGCCGTTGACGCTGCCCAGCAGCACGCTGACGTGCAGGCCGCCCAGCGTGACGGGCAGCAGGCCACAGGACAGCGCCACCACAGCCTCATCAGCCACCTGGCCCGGAACACACCACGCCGTCACCCGAACCAGCAGCATGCCGCCCCACAGCCAGCACGTCACCCATGCCGCTGCCGGCGCCGACCAGTGCGCGTGTTGCACGAGGAAGGTGAAGAGGACCTGCTGCAGACTGTCCTGCACACCGCACACCAGCAGCACGAACAGTGCCGCCACCAGCACCACGCACGTGCTGGAGTCACCGGCCTGCACGTGACCCGTCACCTGGCTGTCTCGCTGCCACAGCGGGGCACGCGCTGCACGTGCTCCTTTCTGGCGGAGACAGAAGCTGGCCAGGAAGGGGGCGGCCACCAGGACGGACAGGGATCCACTGATGACGTAAGCCATGTGCACCCTGCTTGTCCTAACGTCTGTGTCATGGCCGCCGTCAGTCTCGTTCCAGGGGCCAGACACGGATCGAGGCCCATCGCTGATCCGCTCGGACTCCCAGGGGGCGGTGTCGTTGGGGCCGGAAGTGACGTTGTGAAAGGAAGCGTGCTGGTTCCTGTCGGCCAGGAAGAACTGGGTCATGCCAGGGGACACAACTCCTCCCACCACGAACCATAACTGCAGCAGCTGCACCATGGAGGCCCCCTTGCTGCCCCAGCGGTGAGCCAGATCAGCGTAGCTGGCTGCAACATGGTGTTCCAGGGGTCAGTGTGTGTGTGTGTGGGGGGGGGCGGGGGGGGGGGGTGAGTGGTCAGTATGTGTGTGAGTAGTCAGTGTGTGTCCCAGTGGTCAGTGTGTGTGTGTGAGTGTGTGTGTGTGTCACAGTGGTCAGTGTGTGTGTGTGAGTGTGTGTGTGTCACAGTTGGCAGTGTGTGTCAGTGGTCAGTGTGTATGAGAGTGGACAGTGTGTGTGTGTGTGTGTGTGTCCCAGTGGTCAGTGTGTGTCAGTGGTAAGTGTGTATGTGAGTGGACAGTGTGTGTGTGTCCCAGTGGTCAGTTTGTGTCGCAGTGGTCAGTGTCTGTGTGAATGGACAGTGTGTGTGTGTGTGTGTGTGTGTGTGTCTGAGTGTGTATATGTGAGTGGTCAGTGTGTGTGTCTGAGTGTCTGTGTGTGAGTAGTCAGTGTGTGTGTGTGAGTGTCTGTGTGTGACTGGTCAGATTGTGTGCATGTGTGAGTGGTCAGTGTGTGTGTGTCCCAGTGGTCAGTGTATGTGTGTGTCCCAGTGGTCAGTGTGTGTATGTGTGTGTCCCAGTGGTCAGTGTATGCGTGTGTCCCAGTGGTCAGTGTATGTGTGTGTCCCAGTGGCCAGTGTATGTGCGTGTCCCAGTGGTCAGTGTGTGCATGTGTCCCAGTGGTCAGTGTGTGTGTGTCCCATTGGTCAGTGTATGTCCCAGTGGTCAGTGTGTGTGTGTGTGTGTGTGTGTGTGTGTGTGTCCCAGTGGTCAGTGTATGCGTGTGTCCCAGTGGCCAGTGTATGTGTGTGTCCCAGTGGTCAGTGTGTGCATGTGTCCCAGTGGTCAGTGTGTGTGTGTCCCAGTGGTCAGTGTGTGTGTGTGTCCCAGTGGTCAGTGTGTGCATGTGTCCCAGTGGTCAGTGTATGTCCCAGTGGTCAGAGTGTGTGTGTCCCAGTGGTCAGTGTGTGTGTGTGTCCCAGTGGTCAGTGTGTGCATGTGTCCCAGTGGTCAGTGTGTGTGTATCCCATTGGTCAGTGTATGTCCCAGTGGTCAGAGTGTGTGTGTCCCAGTGGTCAGTGTGTGTGTGTCCCAGTGGTCAGTGTGTGTATGTGTCCCAGTGGTCAGTGTGTGTGTATCCCATTGGTCAGTGTATGTCCCAGTGGTCAGAGTGTGTGTGTCCCAGTGGTCAGTGTGTGTGTGTATGTGTGTGTCCCAGTGGTCAGTGTGTGTGTTTCCCTGTGGTCAGTGTGTGTCGCAGTGGTCTGTGTGTGTGTGTTTCCAAGTGGTCAGTGGATGTCCCAGTGGTCTGTGTATGTGTGTGTCCCAGTGGTCAGTGTGTGTGTGTGTTTCCCAGTGGTCAGTGTGTTTCCCAGTGGTCAGTGTGCGTGTGTGTGTGTGTGTGTGTGTGTGTGTGTGTGTGTGTGTGTGTGTGTGTGTGTGTCCCAGTGGTCAATGGATGTGTGTGTGTCCCAGTGGTCAGTGTGTGTGTGTGTGTGTGTGTGTGTGTGTGTGTGTGTGTGTGTGTGTGTGTGTGTGTGTGTGTGTGTGTGTCCCAGTGTCTCTGTGTGTCCCAGTGGTCAGTGAATGGGTAGTGTGTGTGAGTGGTCATGCATTCAGTGTGAATGCTTAATGTGTGTGAATGGGTAGTGTATGTGAGTGGTCATTAAGTGTGATTGTTTAGTGTGTGTGAATGGGTAAAGTGTTTGAGTGGTCATTAAGTTTGAATGTTTAGTGTGTGTGATTGGGTAATGTGTGTGAGTGGTCATTAAGTGTGAACGTTTAGTGTGTGTGAATTGGTAGTGTGTGTGAGTCGTCATGCATTAAGTGTAAATGTATAGTGTGTGTGAATTGGTAGTGTGTGTGAGTGGTCATTAAGTGTGAATGTTTAGTGTGTGTGAATGGGTAGTGTGTGTGAGTGGTCATTAAGTGTAAATGTATAGTGTGTATGAATGGGTATTGTGTGTGAGTGGTAATTAAATGTGAATGTTTAGTGTGTGTGAATGGGTAGTGTGTGTGAGTGGTCATTAAGCGTGAATGTTTAGTATGTGTGAATGGGTAGTGTGTGTGAGTGGTCATTAAGTGTGAATGTTTAGTGTGTGTGAATGGGTAGTGTGTGTGAGTGGTCATTAAGTGTGAATGTTTAGTGTGTGTGAATGGGTAGTGTGTGTGAGTGGTCATTAAGTGTAAATGTATAGTGTGTGTGAATGGGTATTGTGTGTGAGTGGTAATTAAATGTGAATGTTTAGTGTGTGTGAATGGGTAGTGTGTGTGAGTGGTCATTAAGTGTGAATGTTTAGTATGTGTGAATGCGTAGTGTGTGTGAGTGGTCATTAAGTGTGAATGTTTAGTGTGTGTGAATGGGTAGTGTGTGTGAGTGGTCATTAAGTGTGAATGTTTGGTGTGTGTGAATGGGTAGTGTGTGTGAGTGGTCATTAAGTGTGAATGTTTAGTGTGTGTGAATGGGTAGTGAGTGTGAGTGGTCATGCATTGTGTGATTGTTTAGTGTGTGTGAATGGGTAGTGTGTGTGAGTGGTCATTAAGTGTGAATGTTTAGTGTGTGTGAATGGGTAGTGAGTGTGAGTGGTCATGCATTGTGTGATTGTTTAGTGTGTGTGAATGTGTAGTGTGTGTGAGTGGTCATTAAGTGTGAATGTTTGGTGTGTGTGTGAATGCATAGTGTGTGTGAGTGGTCATTAAGTGTGAATGTTTAGAGTGTGTGAATGGGTAGTGTGTGTGAGTGGTCATTAAGTGTGAATATTTAGTGTGTGTGAATGGGTAGTGTGTGTGAGTGGTCATTAAGTGTGGATGCTTAGTGTGTGTGAATGGGTAGTGTGTGTGAGTGGTCGTTAAGTGTGAATATTTAGTGTGTGTGAATGGGTAGTGTGTGTGAGTGGTCATTAAGTGTGAATATTTAGTGTGTGTGAATGGGTAGTGTGTGTGAGTCGTCATTAAGTGTGAATGTTTAGTGTGTGTGAATGGGTAGTGAGTGTGAGTGGTCATGCATTGTGTGATTGTTTAGTGTGTGTGAATGTGTAGTGTGTGTGAGTGGTCATTAAGTGTGAATGTTTAGTGTGTGTGAATGGGTAGTGTGTGTGAGTGGTCATTAAGTGTGAATATTTAGTGTGTGTGAATGGGTAGTGTGTGTGAATGGTCATTAAGTGTGAATGTTTAGTGTGTGTGAATGGGTAGTGTGTGTGAGTGGTCATTAAGTGTGAATATTTAGTGTGTGTGAATGGGTAGTGTGTGTGAGTGGTCATTAAGTGTGCATGCTTAGTGTGTGTGAATGGGTAGTGTGTGTGAGTGGTCATTAAGTGTGAATATTTAGTGTGTGTGAATGTGTAGTGTGTGTGAGTGGTCATTAAGTGTGAATGTTTAGTGTGTGTGTGAATGGGTAGTGAGTGAGTGGTCATGCATTGTGTGATTGTTTAGTGTGTGTGAATGGTAGTGTGTGTGAGTGGTCATTAAGTGTGAATGCTTAGTGTGTGTGAATGGGTTGTGTGTGTGAGTAATCATTAAGTGTGTATAGTTAGCGTGTGAGGGTGTTAGTGTGTTTGAAGGGTTAGTGTGTGAATGGGTTATAATTGTGTGTTTGAATGTTTTATTTATGTGAATTGTTAATGTGTGTGAATGGTAAGCGTGTGATGGTATTAGTGTGTGTTAAAGGTTAGTGTGTGAATGGGTTGTGTGTCTTAATGTTTAATGAATGGGAATAGTTAATGTGTGTGAATGGGTAGTGTGTTTGAATGTTTAATGTGTGTGAATGGTTCGTGCAGAAAGTGTATGTCGCCATCTTCTTTTCCTGTACAGCAAACGCTGCCATTGTTACAAGCGTGTGTGCACTTTGTGTACTTACAAGCATACTTTGTGTACTTACAAGCATACTTTGTGTACCTACAAGCATACTTTGTGTACTAACAAGCATACTCAAACACATATTATGCATACATGCATAGATACATCGACACAGACAGACAGACAGACAGACAGACACACATCCACCAATCCAGCCAGCCAGCCAGCCATCAAGAGAGACAGACAGACAGACAGACAGACAGAGACAGAGACAGAGACCTACCAGTCTCCACACAGCCCGCACACAGCAGACTGAGACAGTAGACAGTGGCCAAGGATCCATAACGCGCACAGAAGGGTAAGGCCATAGTGCTGGCCCCCATGGCCACCAGTACCCAGAAGAGGAAGACAGTGCTGGTCAGACGGCCCAGCAACAGCCCTGTGGCCACACAGCCAACCATCTGACCCATTGCCCCCAGGGAGAACAGAGACACTGTCTGCTGCAGGCTGGACCCGCTGACGTCACCCAGGTCCAAGATGGAGGGACCCCGCTGTGACGTAATAACGCCCTGGGATGGGAGCACACACACACACACACACACACACACACACACACACACACACACACACACATAAAGGCATGACTCACACTGACTGATGAACAAACTGGATGAAGTAAGGGACATGACTCACACTGACTGACTGATGAACAAACTGGATGAAGTAAGAGGCATGACTCACACTGACTGATGAACAAACTGGATGAAGTAAGAGACATGACTCACACTGACTGATGAACAAACTGGATGAAGTAAGGGAAATGACTCACACTGACTAACTGATGAACAAACTGGATGAAGTAAGGGGCATGACTCACACTGACTGACTGATGAACAAATTCGATGAAGTAAGAGACATGACTCACACTGACTGATGAACAAACTGGATGAAGTAAGGGGCATGACTCACACTGACTGACTGATGAACAAATTCGATGAAGTAAGAGACATGACTCACACTGACTGATGAACAAACTGGATGAAGTAAGAGACATGACTCACACTGACTGAAGAACAAAATGGATGAAGTAAGAGGCATGACTCACACTGACTGATGAACAAACTGGATAAAGTAAGGGAAATGTTTCACACTGACTGACTGATGAACAAACTGGATGAAGTAAGAGACATGACTCACACTGACTGATGAACAAACTGGATGAAGTAAGAGGAATGACTCACACTGACTGACTGATGAACAAAATGGATGAAGTAAGAGACATGACTCACGCTGACTGACTGATGAACAAATTGGATGAAGTAAGAGACATGACTCACACTGACTGATGAACAAACTGGATGAAGCAAGGGGCATGACTCACACTGACTGATGAACAAACTGGATGAAGTAAGAGACATGACTCACACTGACTGATGAACAAACTGGATGAAGTAAGAGGAATGACTCACACTGACTGACTGATGAACAAAATGGATGAAGTAAGAGACATGACTCACACTGACTGACTGATGAACAAATTCGATGAAGTAAGAGACATGACTCACACTGACTGATGAACAAACTGGATGAAGCAAGGGGCATGACTCACACTGACTGATGAACAAACTGGATGAAGTAAGAGACATGACTCACACTGACTGATGAACAAACTGGATGAAGTAAGGGACATGACTCACACTGACTGATGAACAAACTGGATGAAGTAAGGGACATGACTCACACTGACTGATGAACAAACTGGATGAAGTAAGAGACATGACTCACACTGACTAACTGATGAACAAACTGGATGAAGTAAGAGACATGACTCACACTGACTGATGAACAAACTGGATGAAGTAAGAGACATGACTCACACTGACTGATGAACAAACTGGATGAAGTAAGGGGCATGACTCACACTGACTGACTGATGAACAAACTGGATGAAGTAAGAGACATGACTCACACTGACTGATGAACAAACTGGATGAAGTAAGAGACATGACTCACACTGACTGATGAACAAAATGGATGAAGTAAGAGGCATGACTCACACTGACTGATGAACAAACTGGATAAAGTAAGGGAAATGACTCACACTGACTGACTGATGAACAAACTGGATGAAGTAAGAGACATGACTCACACTGACTGATGAACAAACTGGATGAAGTAAGAGGAATGACTCACACTGACTGACTGATGAACAAAATGGATGAAGTAAGAGACATGACTCACGCTGACTGACTGATGAACAAATTGGATGAAGTAAGAGGCATGACTCACACTGACTGACTGATGAACAAACTGGATGAAGTAAGAGGCATGACTCACACTGACTGACTGATGAACAAACTGGTTGAAGTAAGAGGCATGACTCACACTGACTGATGAACAAACTGGATGAAGTAAGAGACAAGACTGACACTGACTGACTGATGAACAAACTGGATAAAGTAAGAGACATGACTCACACTGACTGATGAAAAAACTGGATGAAGTAAGAGACATGACTCACACTGACTGATGAACAAACTGGATGAAGTAAGAGACATGACTCACACTGACTGATGAAAAAACTGGATGAAGTAAGAGGCATGACTCACACTGACTAATGAACAAACTGGATGAAGTAAGAGACATGACTCACACTGATTGATGAACAAACTGGATGAAGTAAGGGGCATGACTCACACTGACTGATGAACAAACTGGATGAAGTAAGAGGAATGACTCACACTGACTGACTGATGAACAAACTGGATGAAGTAAGAGGCATGACTCACACTGACTGATGAACAAACTGGATGAAGTAAGAGGCATGACTAACACTGACTGATGAACAAACTGGATGAAGTAAGAGGCATGACTCACACTGACTGATGAACAAACTGGATGAAGTAAGGGACATGACTCACACTGACTGACTGATGAACAAACTGGATGAAGTAAGAGACATGACTCACACTGACTGATGAACAAACTGGATGAAGTAAGAGGAATGACTCACACTGACTGATGAACAAAGTGGATGAAGTAAGAGGAATGACTCACACTGACTGACTGATGAACAAACTGGATGAAGTAAGAGGCATGACTCACACTGACTGACTGATGAACAAACTGGATGAAGAAAGAGACATGACTCACACTGACTGATGAACAAACTGGATGAAGTAAGAGGAATGACTCACACTGACTGATGAACAAAGTGGATGAAGTAAGAGGAATGACTCACACTGACTGACTGATGAACAAACTGGATGAAGTAAGGGGCATGACTCACACTGACTGACTGATGAACAAACTGGATGAAGTAAGAGGCATGACTCACACTGACTGATGAACAAACTGGATGAAGTAAGAGACAAGACTGACACTGACTGACTGATGAACAAACTGGATGAAGTAAGAGACATGACTCACACTGACTGATGAAAAAACTGGATGAAGTAAGAGGCATGACTCACACTGACTGATGAACAAACTGGATGAAGTAAGGGACATGACTCACACTGACTGATGAACAAACTGGATGAAGTAAGAGACATGACTCACACTGATTGATGAACAAACTGGATGAAGTAAGAGACATGACTCACACTGACTGATGAACAAACTGGATGAAGTAAGAGACATGACTCACACTGACTGACTGATGAACAAACTGGATAAAGTAAGAGACATGACTCACACTGACTGACTGATGAACAAACTGGATGAAGTAAGGGAAATGACTCACACTGACTAACTGATGAACAAACTGAATGAAGTAAGGGACATGACTCACACTGATTGATGAACAAACTGGATGAAGTAAGAGACATGACTCACACTGACTGACTGATGAACAAACTGGATGAAGTAAGGGACATGACTCACACTGACTGACTGATGAACATACTGGATGAAGTAAGAGACATGACTCACACTGACTGATGAACAAACTGGATGAAGTAAGGGACATGACTCACACTGACTGATTGATGAACAAACTGTATGAAGTAAGAGACTTGACTCACACTGACTGATGAACAAACTGGATGAAGTAAGGGACATGACTCACACTGACTGATGAACAAACTGGATGAAGTAAGAGGCATGACTCACACTGACTGACTGATGAACAAACTGGATGAAGTAAGGGACATGACCCACACTGACTGATGAACAAACTGGATTAAGTAAGAGGCATGACTCACACTGACTGATGAACAAATTGGATGAAGTAAGGGACATGACTCACACTGACTGACTGATGAACAAACTGGATGAAGTAAGAGACATGACTCACACTGACTGACTGATGAACAAACTGGATAAAGTAAGAGACATGACTCACACTGACTGACTGATGAACAAACTGGATGAAGTAAGAGACATGACTCACACTGACTGATGAACAAATTGGATGAAGTAAGGGAAATGACTCACACTGACTAACTGATGAACAAACTGAATGAAGTAAGAGACATGACTCACACTGACTGACTGATGAAGAAACAGGATGAAGTAAGAGACATGACTCACACTGACTGATGAACAAACTGGATGAAGTAAGAGACATGACTCACACTGACTGATGAACAAACTGGATGAAGTAAGAGACATGACTCACACTGACTGATGAACAAACAGGATGAAGTAAGAGACATGACTCACACTGACTGATGAACAAACTGGATGAAGTAAGAGACATGACTCACACTGACTGACTGATGAACAAACTGGATGAAGTAAGAGACATGACTCACACTGACTGATGAACAAACTGGATGAAGCAAGAGACATGACTCACACTGATTGATGAACAAACTGGATGAAGTCAGGGACATGACTCACACTGACTGACTGATGAACAAACTGGATGAAGTAAGGGACATGACTCACACTGACTGACTGATGAACATACTGGATGAAGTAAGAGACATGACTCATACTGACTGATGAACAAACTGGATGAAGTAAGGGACATGGCTCACACTGACTGAGTGATGAACAAACTGTATGAAGTAAGAGACTTGACTCACACTGACTGATGAACAAACTGGATGAAGTAAGGGACATGACTCACACTGACTGATGAACAAACTGGATGAAGCAAGAGGCATGACTCACACTGACTGACTGATGAACAAACTGGATGAAGTAAGGGACATGACTCACACTGACTGATGAACAAACTGGATGAAGTAAGAGACATGACTCACACTGACTAACTGATGAACAAACTGGATGAAGTAAGAGACATGACTCACACTGACTGATGAACGAACTGGATGAAGTAAGAGACATGACTCACACTGACTGATGAACAAACTGGATGAAGTAAGGGGCATGACTCACACTGACTGACTGATGAACAAACTGGATGAAGTAAGAGACATGACTCACACTGACTGATGAACAAACTGGATGAAGTAAGAGACATGACTCACACTGACTGATGAACAAAATGGATGAAGTAAGAGGCATGACTCACACTGACTGATGAACAAACTGGATAAAGTAAGGGAAATGACTCACACTGACTGACTGATGAACAAACTGGATGAAGTAAGAGACATGACTCACACTGACTGATGAACAAACTGGATGAAGTAAGAGGAATGACTCACACTGACTGACTGATGAACAAAATGGATGAAGTAAGAGACATGACTCACGCTGACTGACTGATGAACAAATTGGATGAAGTAAGAGGCATGACTCACACTGACTGATGAACAAACTGGATAAAGTAAGGGAAATGACTCACACTGACTGACTGATGAACAAACTGGATGAAGTAAGAGACATGACTCACACTGACTGATGAACAAACTGGATGAAGTAAGAGGAATGACTCACACTGACTGACTGATGAACAAAATGGATGAAGTAAGAGACATGACTCACGCTGACTGACTGATGAACAAATTGGATGAAGTAAGAGACATGACTCACACTGACTGATGAACAAACTGGATGAAGCAAGGGGCATGACTCACACTGACTGATGAACAAACTGGATGAAGTAAGAGACATGACTCACACTGACTGATGAACAAACTGGATGAAGTAAGAGGAATGACTCACACTGACTGACTGATGAACAAAATGGATGAAGTAAGAGACATGACTCACACTGACTGACTGATGAACAAATTCGATGAAGTAAGAGACATGACTCACACTGACTGATGAACAAACTGGATGAAGCAAGGGGCATGACTCATACTGACTGATGAACAAACTGGATGAAGTAAGGGACATGGCTCACACTGACTGAGTGATGAACAAACTGTATGAAGTAAGAGACTTGACTCACACTGACTGATGAACAAACTGGATGAAGTAAGGGACATGACTCACACTGACTGATGAACAAACTGGATGAAGTAAGAGGCATGACTCACACTGACTGACTGATGAACAAACTGGATGAAGTAAGGGACATGACTCACACTGACTGATGAACAAACTGGATGAAGTAAGAGACATGACTCACACTGACTAACTGATGAACAAACTGGATGAAGTAAGAGACATGACTCACACTGACTGATGAACAAACTGGATGAAGTAAGAGACATGACTCACACTGACTGATGAACAAACTGGATGAAGTAAGGGGCATGACTCACACTGACTGACTGATGAACAAACTGGATGAAGTAAGAGACATGACTCACACTGACTGATGAACAAACTGGATGAAGTAAGAGACATGACTCACACTGACTGATGAACAAAATGGATGAAGTAAGAGGCATGACTCACACTGACTGATGAACAAACTGGATAAAGTAAGGGAAATGACTCACACTGACTGACTGATGAACAAACTGGATGAAGTAAGAGACATGACTCACACTGACTGATGAACAAACTGGATGAAGTAAGAGGAATGACTCACACTGACTGACTGATGAACAAAATGGATGAAGTAAGAGACATGACTCACGCTGACTGACTGATGAACAAATTGGATGAAGTAAGAGGCATGACTCACACTGACTGATGAACAAACTGGATAAAGTAAGGGAAATGACTCACACTGACTGACTGATGAACAAACTGGATGAAGTAAGAGACATGACTCACACTGACTGATGAACAAACTGGATGAAGTAAGAGGAATGACTCACACTGACTGACTGATGAACAAAATGGATGAAGTAAGAGACATGACTCACGCTGACTGACTGATGAACAAATTGGATGAAGTAAGAGACATGACTCACACTGACTGATGAACAAACTGGATGAAGCAAGGGGCATGACTCACACTGACTGATGAACAAACTGGATGAAGTAAGAGACATGACTCACACTGACTGATGAACAAACTGGATGAAGTAAGAGGAATGACTCACACTGACTGACTGATGAACAAAATGGATGAAGTAAGAGACATGACTCACACTGACTGACTGATGAACAAATTCGATGAAGTAAGAGACATGACTCACACTGACTGATGAACAAACTGGATGAAGCAAGGGGCATGACTCACACTGACTGATGAACAAACTGGATGAAGTAAGAGACATGACTCACACTGACTGATGAACAAACTGGATGAAGTAAGAGGCATGACTCACACTGACTGATGAACAAACTGGATGAAGTAAGGGACATGACTCACACTGACTGATGAACAAACTGGATGAAGTAAGAGACATGACTCACACTGACTAACTGATGAACAAACTGGATGAAGTAAGAGACATGACTCACACTGACTGATGAACAAACTGGATGAAGTAAGAGACATGACTCACACTGACTGATGAACAAACTGGATGAAGTAAGGGGCATGACTCACACTGACTGACTGATGAACAAACTGGATGAAGTAAGAGACATGACTCACACTGACTGATGAACAAACTGGATGAAGTAAGAGACATGACTCACACTGACTGATGAACAAAATGGATGAAGTAAGAGGCATGACTCACACTGACTGATGAACAAACTGGATAAAGTAAGGGAAATGACTCACACTGACTGACTGATGAACAAACTGGATGAAGTAAGAGACATGACTCACACTGACTGATGAACAAACTGGATGAAGTAAGAGGAATGACTCACACTGACTGACTGATGAACAAAATGGATGAAGTAAGAGACATGACTCACGCTGACTGACTGATGAACAAATTGGATGAAGTAAGAGGCATGACTCACACTGACTGACTGATGAACAAACTGGATGAAGTAAGAGGCATGACTCACACTGACTGACTGATGAACAAACTGGTTGAAGTAAGAGGCATGACTCACACTGACTGATGAACAAACTGGATGAAGTAAGAGACAAGACTGACACTGACTGACTGATGAACAAACTGGATAAAGTAAGAGACATGACTCACACTGACTGATGAAAAAACTGGATGAAGTAAGAGACATGACTCACACTGACTGATGAACAAACTGGATGAAGTAAGAGACATGACTCACACTGACTGATGAAAAAACTGGATGAAGTAAGAGGCATGACTCACACTGACTAATGAACAAACTGGATGAAGTAAGAGACATGACTCACACTGATTGATGAACAAACTGGATGAAGTAAGGGGCATGACTCACACTGACTGATGAACAAACTGGATGAAGTAAGAGGAATGACTCACACTGACTGACTGATGAACAAACTGGATGAAGTAAGAGGCATGACTCACACTGACTGATGAACAAACTGGATGAAGTAAGAGGCATGACTAACACTGACTGATGAACAAACTGGATGAAGTAAGAGGCATGACTCACACTGACTGATGAACAAACTGGATGAAGTAAGGGACATGACTCACACTGACTGACTGATGAACAAACTGGATGAAGTAAGAGACATGACTCACACTGACTGATGAACAAACTGGATGAAGTAAGAGGAATGACTCACACTGACTGATGAACAAAGTGGATGAAGTAAGAGGAATGACTCACACTGACTGACTGATGAACAAACTGGATGAAGTAAGAGGCATGACTCACACTGACTGACTGATGAACAAACTGGATGAAGAAAGAGACATGACTCACACTGACTGATGAACAAACTGGATGAAGTAAGAGGAATGACTCACACTGACTGATGAACAAACTGGATGAAGTAAGAGGAATGACTCACACTGACTGACTGATGAACAAACTGGATGAAGTAAGGGGCATGACTCACACTGACTGACTGATGAACAAACTGGATGAAGTAAGAGGCATGACTCACACTGACTGATGAACAAACTGGATGAAGTAAGAGACAAGACTGACACTGACTGACTGATGAACAAACTGGATGAAGTAAGAGACATGACTCACACTGACTGATGAAAAAACTGGATGAAGTAAGAGGCATGACTCACACTGACTGATGAAAAAACTGGATGAAGTAAGGGACATGACTCACACTGACTGATGAACAAACTGGATGAAGTAAGAGACATGACTCACACTGATTGATGAACAAACTGGATGAAGTAAGAGACATGACTCACACTGACTGATGAACAAACTGGATGAAGTAAGAGACATGACTCACACTGACTGACTGATGAACAAACTGGATAAAGTAAGAGACATGACTCACACTGACTGACTGATGAACAAACTGGATGAAGTAAGGGAAATGACTCACACTGACTAACTGATGAACAAACTGAATGAAGTAAGGGACATGACTCACACTGATTGATGAACAAACTGGATGAAGTAAGAGACATGACTCACACTGACTGACTGATGAACAAACTGGATGAAGTAAGGGACATGACTCACACTGACTGACTGATGAACATACTGGATGAAGTAAGAGACATGACTCACACTGACTGATGAACAAACTGGATGAAGTAAGGGACATGACTCACACTGACTGATTGATGAACAAACTGTATGAAGTAAGAGACTTGACTCACACTGACTGATGAACAAACTGGATGAAGTAAGGGACATGACTCACACTGACTGATGAACAAACTGGATGAAGTAAGAGGCATGACTCACACTGACTGACTGATGAACAAACTGGATGAAGTAAGGGACATGACCCACACTGACTGATGAACAAACTGGATTAAGTAAGAGGCATGACTCACACTGACTGATGAACAAATTGGATGAAGTAAGGGACATGACTCACACTGACTGACTGATGAACAAACTGGATGAAGTAAGAGACATGACTCACACTGACTGACTGATGAACAAACTGGATAAAGTAAGAGACATGACTCACACTGACTGACTGATGAACAAACTGGATGAAGTAAGAGACATGACTCACACTGACTGATGAACAAATTGGATGAAGTAAGGGAAATGACTCACACTGACTAACTGATGAACAAACTGAATGAAGTAAGAGACATGACTCACACTGACTGACTGATGAAGAAACAGGATGAAGTAAGAGACATGACTCACACTGACTGATGAACAAACTGGATGAAGTAAGAGACATGACTCACACTGACTGATGAACAAACTGGATGAAGTAAGAGACATGACTCACACTGACTGATGAACAAACAGGATGAAGTAAGAGACATGACTCACACTGACTGATGAACAAACTGGATGAAGTAAGAGACATGACTCACACTGACTGACTGATGAACAAACTGGATGAAGTAAGAGACATGACTCACACTGACTGATGAACAAACTGGATGAAGCAAGAGACATGACTCACACTGATTGATGAACAAACTGGATGAAGTCAGGGACATGACTCACACTGACTGACTGATGAACAAACTGGATGAAGTAAGGGACATGACTCACACTGACTGACTGATGAACATACTGGATGAAGTAAGAGACATGACTCATACTGACTGATGAACAAACTGGATGAAGTAAGGGACATGGCTCACACTGACTGAGTGATGAACAAACTGTATGAAGTAAGAGACTTGACTCACACTGACTGATGAACAAACTGGATGAAGTAAGGGACATGACTCACACTGACTGATGAACAAACTGGATGAAGTAAGAGGCATGACTCACACTGACTGACTGATGAACAAACTGGATGAAGTAAGGGACATGACTCACACTGACTGATGAACAAACTGGATGAAGTAAGAGACATGACTCACACTGACTAACTGATGAACAAACTGGATGAAGTAAGAGACATGACTCACACTGACTGATGAACAAACTGGATGAAGTAAGAGACATGACTCACACTGACTGATGAACAAACTGGATGAAGTAAGGGGCATGACTCACACTGACTGACTGATGAACAAACTGGATGAAGTAAGAGACATGACTCACACTGACTGATGAACAAACTGGATGAAGTAAGAGACATGACTCACACTGACTGATGAACAAAATGGATGAAGTAAGAGGCATGACTCACACTGACTGATGAACAAACTGGATAAAGTAAGGGAAATGACTCACACTGACTGACTGATGAACAAACTGGATGAAGTAAGAGACATGACTCACACTGACTGATGAACAAACTGGATGAAGTAAGAGGAATGACTCACACTGACTGACTGATGAACAAAATGGATGAAGTAAGAGACATGACTCACGCTGACTGACTGATGAACAAATTGGATGAAGTAAGAGGCATGACTCACACTGACTGACTGATGAACAAACTGGATGAAGTAAGAGGCATGACTCACACTGACTGACTGATGAACAAACTGGTTGAAGTAAGAGGCATGACTCACACTGACTGATGAACAAACTGGATGAAGTAAGAGACAAGACTGACACTGACTGACTGATGAACAAACTGGATAAAGTAAGAGACATGACTCACACTGACTGATGAAAAAACTGGATGAAGTAAGAGACATGACTCACACTGACTGATGAACAAACTGGATGAAGTAAGAGACATGACTCACACTGACTGATGAAAAAACTGGATGAAGTAAGAGGCATGACTCACACTGACTAATGAACAAACTGGATGAAGTAAGAGACATGACTCACACTGATTGATGAACAAACTGGATGAAGTAAGGGGCATGACTCACACTGACTGATGAACAAACTGGATGAAGTAAGAGGAATGACTCACACTGACTGACTGATGAACAAACTGGATGAAGTAAGAGACATGACTCACACTGACTGATGAACAAACTGGATGAAGTAAGAGGCATGACTAACACTGACTGATGAACAAACTGGATGAAGTAAGAGGCATGACTCACACTGACTGATGAACAAACTGGATGAAGTAAGGGACATGACTCACACTGACTGACTGATGAAGAAACTGGATGAAGTAAGAGACATGACTCACACTGACTGATGAACAAACTGGATGAAGTAAGAGGAATGACTCACACTGACTGATGAACAAAGTGGATGAAGTAAGAGGAATGACTCACACTGACTGACTGATGAACAAACTGGATGAAGTAAGAGGCATGACTCACACTGACTGACTGATGAACAAACTGGATGAAGGAAGAGACATGACTCACACTGACTGATGAACAAACTGGATGAAGTAAGAGGAATGACTCACACTGACTGATGAACAAACTGGATGAAGTAAGAGGAATGACTCACACTGACTGACTGATGAACAAACTGGATGAAGTAAGGGGCATGACTCACACTGACTGACTGATGAACAAACTGGATGAAGTAAGAGGCATGACTCACACTGACTGATGAACAAACTGGATGAAGTAAGAGACAAGACTGACACTGACTGACTGATGAACAAACTGGATGAAGTAAGGGGCATGACTCACACTGACTGATGAACAAACTGGATGAAGTAAGAGGAATGACTCACACTGACTGACTGATGAACAAACTGGATGAAGTAAGAGACATGACTCACACTGACTGATGAACAAACTGGATGAAGTAAGAGGCATGACTAACACTGACTGATGAACAAACTGGATGAAGTAAGAGGCATGACTCACACTGACTGATGAACAAACTGGATGAAGTAAGGGACATGACTCACACTGACTGACTGATGAAGAAACTGGATGAAGTAAGAGACATGACTCACACTGACTGATGAACAAACTGGATGAAGTAAGAGGAATGACTCACACTGACTGATGAACAAAGTGGATGAAGTAAGAGGAATGACTCACACTGACTGACTGATGAACAAACTGGATGAAGTAAGAGGCATGACTCACACTGACTGACTGATGAACAAACTGGATGAAGGAAGAGACATGACTCACACTGACTGATGAACAAACTGGATGAAGTAAGAGGAATGACTCACACTGACTGATGAACAAAGTGGATGAAGTAAGAGGAATGACTCACACTGACTGACTGATGAACAAACTGGATGAAGTAAGGGGCATGACTCACACTGACTGACTGATGAACAAACTGGATGAAGTAAGAGGCATGACTCACACTGACTGATGAACAAACTGGATGAAGTAAGAGACAAGACTGACACTGACTGACTGATGAACAAACTGGATGAAGTAAGAGACATGACTCACACTGACTGATGAAAAAACTGGATGAAGTAAGAGGCATGACTCACACTGACTGATGAACAAACTGGATGAAGTAAGGGACATGACTCACACTGACTGATGAACAAACTGGATGAAGTAAGAGACATGACTCACACTGATTGATGAACAAACTGGATGAAGTAAGAGACATGACTCACACTGACTGATGAACAAACTGGATGAAGTAAGAGACATGACTCACACTGACTGATTGATGAACAAACTGGATGAAGTAAGAGACATGACTCACACTGACTGATGAACAAACTGGATGAAGTAAGAGACATGACTCACACTGACTGACTGATGAACAAACTGGATAAAGTAAGAGACATGACTCACACTGACTGACTGATGAACAAACTGGATGAAGTAAGGGAAATGACTCACACTGACTAACTGATGAACAAACTGAATGAAGTAAGGGACATGACTCACACTGATTGATGAACAAACTGGATGAAGTAAGAGACATGACTCACACTGACTGACTGATGAACAAACTGGATGAAGTAAGGGACATGACTCACACTGACTGACTGATGAACATACTGGATGAAGTAAGAGACATGACTCACACTGACTGATGAACAAACTGGATGAAGTAAGGGACATGACTCACACTGACTGATTGATGAACAAACTGTATGAAGTAAGAGACTTGACTCACACTGACTGATGAACAAACTGGATGAAGTAAGGGACATGACTCACACTGACTGATGAACAAACTGGATGAAGTAAGAGGCATGACTCACACTGACTGACTGATGAACAAACTGGATGAAGTAAGGGACATGACCCACACTGACTGATGAACAAACTGGATTAAGTAAGAGGCATGACTCACACTGACTGATGAACAAATTGGATGAAGTAAGGGACATGACTCACACTGACTGACTGATGAACAAACTGGATGAAGTAAGAGACATGACTCACACTGACTGACTGATGAACAAACTGGATAAAGTAAGAGACATGACTCACACTGACTGACTGATGAACAAACTGGATGAAGTAAGAGACATGACTCACACTGACTGATGAACAAATTGGATGAAGTAAGGGAAATGACTCACACTGACTAACTGATGAACAAACTGAATGAAGTAAGAGACATGACTCACACTGACTGACTGATGAAGAAACAGGATGAAGTAAGAGACATGACTCACACTGACTGATGAACAAACTGGATGAAGTAAGAGACATGACTCACACTGACTGATGAACAAACTGGATGAAGTAAGAGACATGACTCACACTGACTGATGAACAAACAGGATGAAGTAAGAGACATGACTCACACTGACTGATGAACAAACTGGATGAAGTAAGAGACATGACTCACACTGACTGACTGATGAACAAACTGGATGAAGTAAGAGACATGACTCACACTGACTGATGAACAAACTGGATGAAGCAAGAGACATGACTCACACTGATTGATGAACAAACTGGATGAAGTCAGGGACATGACTCACACTGACTGACTGATGAACAAACTGGATGAAGTAAGGGACATGACTCACACTGACTGACTGATGAACATACTGGATGAAGTAAGAGACATGACTCATACTGACTGATGAACAAACTGGATGAAGTAAGAGGAATGACTCACACTGACTGACTGATGAACAAACTGGATGAAGTAAGAGGCATGACTCACACTGACTGATGAACAAACTGGATGAAGTAAGAGGCATGACTAACACTGACTGATGAACAAACTGGATGAAGTAAGAGGCATGACTCACACTGACTGATGAACAAACTGGATGAAGTAAGGGACATGACTCACACTGACTGACTGATGAACAAACTGGATGAAGTAAGAGACATGACTCACACTGACTGATGAACAAACTGGATGAAGTAAGAGGAATGACTCACACTGACTGATGAACAAAGTGGATGAAGTAAGAGGAATGACTCACACTGACTGACTGATGAAGAAACTGGATGAAGTAAGAGGCATGACTCACACTGACTGACTGATGAACAAACTGGATGAAGAAAGAGACATGACTCACACTGACTGATGAACAAACTGGATGAAGTAAGAGGAATGACTCACACTGACTGATGAACAAAGTGGATGAAGTAAGAGGAATGACTCACACTGACTGACTGATGAACAAACTGGATGAAGTAAGGGGCATGACTCACACTGACTGACTGATGAACAAACTGGATGAAGTAAGAGGCATGACTCACACTGACTGATGAACAAACTGGATGAAGTAAGAGACAAGACTGACACTGACTGACTGATGAACAAACTGGATGAAGTAAGAGACATGACTCACACTGACTGATGAAAAAACTGGATGAAGTAAGAGGCATGACTCACACTGACTGATGAACAAACTGGATGAAGTAAGGGACATGACTCACACTGACTGATGAACAAACTGGATGAAGTAAGAGGCATGACTCACACTGACTGACTGATGAACAAACTGGATGAAGTAAGGGACATGACCCACACTGACTGATGAACAAACTGGATTAAGTAAGAGGCATGACTCACACTGACTGATGAACAAATTGGATGAAGTAAGGGACATGACTCACACTGACTGACTGATGAACAAACTGGATGAAGTAAGAGACATGACTCACACTGACTGACTGATGAACAAACTGGATAAAGTAAGAGACATGACTCACACTGACTGACTGATGAACAAACTGGATGAAGTAAGAGACATGACTCACACTGACTGATGAACAAATTGGATGAAGTAAGGGAAATGACTCACACTGACTAACTGATGAACAAACTGAATGAAGTAAGAGACATGACTCACACTGACTGACTGATGAAGAAACAGGATGAAGTAAGAGACATGACTCACACTGACTGATGAACAAACTGGATGAAGTAAGAGACATGACTCACACTGACTGATGAACAAACTGGATGAAGTAAGAGACATGACTCACACTGACTGATGAACAAACAGGATGAAGTAAGAGACATGACTCACACTGACTGATGAACAAACTGGATGAAGTAAGAGACATGACTCACACTGACTGACTGATGAACAAACTGGATGAAGTAAGAAACATGACTCACACTGACTGATGAACAAACTGGATGAAGCAAGAGACATGACTCACACTGATTGATGAACAAACTGGATGAAGTCAGGGACATGACTCACACTGACTGACTGATGAACAAACTGGATGAAGTAAGGGACATGACTCACACTGACTGACTGATGAACATACTGGATGAAGTAAGGGAAATGACTCACACTGACTAACTGATGAACAAACTGAATGAAGTAAGGGACATGACTCACACTGATGAACAAACTGGATAAAGTAAGAGACATGACTCACACTGACTGACTGATGAACAAACTGGATGAAGTAAGAGACATGACTCACACTGACTGATGAACAAATTGGATGAAGTAAGGGAAATGACTCACACTGACTAACTGATGAACAAACTGAATGAAGTAAGAGACATGACTCACACTGACTGACTGATGAAGAAACAGGATGAAGTAAGAGACATGACTCACACTGACTGATGAACAAACTGGATGAAGTAAGAGACATGACTCACACTGACTGATGAACAAACTGGATGAAGTAAGAGACATGACTCACACTGACTGATGAACAAACAGGATGAAGTAAGAGACATGACTCACACTGACTGATGAACAAACTGGATGAAGTAAGAGACATGACTCACACTGACTGACTGATGAACAAACTGGATGAAGTAAGAGACATGACTCACACTGACTGATGAACAAACTGGATGAAGCAAGAGACATGACTCACACTGATTGATGAACAAACTGGATGAAGTCAGGGACATGACTCACACTGACTGACTGATGAACAAACTGGATGAAGTAAGGGACATGACTCACACTGACTGACTGATGAACATACTGGATGAAGTAAGAGACATGACTCATACTGACTGATGAACAAACTGGATGAAGTAAGGGACATGACTCACACTGACTGAGTGATGAACAAACTGTATGAAGTAAGAGACTTGACTCACACTGACTGATGAACAAACTGGATGAAGTAAGGGACATGACTCACACTGACTGATGAACAAACTGGATGAAGTAAGAGGCATGACTCACACTGACTGACTGATGAACAAACTGGATGAAGTAAGGGACATGACTCACACTGACTGATGAACAAACTGGATGAAGTAAGAGGCATGACTCACACTGACTGATGAACAAATTGGATGAAGTAAGGGACATGACTCACACTGACTGACTGATGAACAAACTGGATGAAGTAAGGGACATGACTCACACTGACTGACTGATGAACAAACTGGATGAAGTAAGGGACATGACTCACACTGACTGATGAACAAACTGGATGAAGTAAGAGACAAGACTGACACTGACTGACTGATGAACAAACTGGATGAAGTAAGAGACATGACTCACACTGACTGATGAACAAACTGGATGAAGTAAGAGGCATGACTCACACTGACTGATGAACAAACTGGATGAAGTAAGGGACATGACTCACACTGACTGACTGATGAACAAACTGGATGAAGTAAGGGACATGACTCACACTGACTGATGAACAAACTGGATGAAGTAAGAGGCATGACTCACACTGACTGATGAACAAACTGGATGAAGTAAGAGACATGACTCACACTGACTGATGAACAAACTGGATGAAGTAAGGGACATGACTCACACTGACTGATTGATGAACAAATTGGATGAAGTAGGAGACATGACTCACACTGACTGATTGATGAACAAACTGGATGAAGTAAGGGACATGACTCACACTGACTGACTGATGAACAAACTGGATGAAGTAAGGGACCTGACTCACACTGACTGATGAACAAACTGGATGAAGTAAGGGACATGACTCACACTGACTGATGAACAAACTGGATGAAGTAAGAGGCATGACTCACACTGACTGATGAACAAACTGGATGAAGTAAGGGACATGACTCACACTGACTGATGAACAAACTGGATGAAGTAAGGGACATGACTCACACAGACGAAGGAAGCCGCCACAAGAAGTCTGGTGTGGATGACGTCATCTCTGTGGACTGCAGCCTGCTGTGCTGTGTGTCCGCCTGTCGCCATGTTTGTGTCCCGGTGGTCACGTGACGGCACAAACTCCCGCACGTGCTTCGCTTGAGTTGATCACTCTGTTACATCGACAGCATTGGGTTTTTGGTTTTTTGGACTGACTTGTGTAAACATAGTGAGTCTATGTTTTAACCCGGTGTTCGGTTGTCTGTGTGTGTGTGTGTGTGTGTGTGTGTGTGTGTGTGTGTGTGTGTGTGTCCGTGGTAAACTTTAACATTGACATTTTCTCTGCAAATACTTTGTCAGTTGACACCAAATTAGGCATAAAAATAGGAAAAATTCAGTTCTTTCCAGTAATCTTGTTTAAAACAATATTGCACCTCTGGGATGGGCACACACACACACACACACACACACACACACACACAAAATGAAGCCTAATTATATGCAAACTGCATTTACTGTTATATTTATATTTTTTATATTCTCTAAACTTGGCACTTTGATCTGATATTCTGACCCAACAACAAGAGCAGTCATTATTATCATTTTTTGTTCAAACAGGAACTTTTTTTGCTCAGCATGGAAGTTTTATTTATTTTGCAAACGTTTTGGTGCAGATAGTAAAGAAGGGAAATTACTCTGTAATTAATGCTAGGGGACTTAATTTGCTTTAAACTGATCTTTCTCATCTTAAACATTACACTTTGAAATTATACTCAATACATAAAAAGCTTGGATTTTTTTTTTAAAGTGTATCACAAGTGAGTCTTGAAGGCCTTGCCTCTCTTGTTATTCTCTCTCTCTCTCTCTCTCTCTCTCTCTCTCTCTCTCTCTCTGAGGAAAGTTTATTCTTAACATCAACAGCACTGGTTTCTTTTCTCTCTGTCAGTCCTTTGTCAGAGGCGGTGTGCGTTGATCATATCCAATTCTTCCTTATAACTCTGTACAACTTTTTACATAGCACAATGCCATCACAGTACAAGCACAGTGTGGTCACAGTACAACTCTGTATAGCACAGTTTGGTCACAGTACAACTCTAAATAGTACAGTGTCATCACAGTACAAGTCTGTATAGCATAGTGTGGTCACAATACAACTCTATATAGCAGTGTGGTGACAGTAAAACTCTGTATAATACAGTGTGGTCACAGTACAACCGCACAGTGTGGTCACAATACAACTCTATATAGCACAGTGTGGTCACAGTACAACTCTATATAGCACAGTGTGGTCACAGTACAACTGTATATAGCACAGTGTGGTCACAATACAACTCTATACAGCACAGTGTGGTCACAGTACAACTCTATATAGCACAGTGTGGTCACAGTACAACTCTATATAGCACAGTGTGGTCACAGTACAACTGTATATAGCACAGTGTGGTCACAATACAACTCTATATAGCACAGTGTGGTCACAGTACAACTCTATATAGCACAGTGTGGTCACAGTACAACTCTATATAGCACAGTGTGGTCACAATACAACTCTATACAGCACAGTGTGGTCACAGTACAACTCTATATAGCACAGTGTGGTCACAATACAACTCTATATAGCACAGTGTGGTCACAGTACAACTCTATATAGCACAGTGTGGTCACAATACAACTCTATATAGCACAGTGGGGTCACAATACAACTGCACAGTGTGGTCACAGTACAACTCTATATAGCACAGTGTGGTCACAGTACAACTCTATATAGCACAGTGTGGTCACAGTGCAACTCCATATAGCACAGTGTGGTCACAGTACAACTCTATATAGCACAGTGTGGTCACAATACAACTCTATATAGCACAATGTGGTCACAGTACAACTCCATATAGCACAGTGTGGTCACAGTACAACTGCACAGTGTGGTCACAATACAACTCTATATAGCACAGTGTGGTCACAGTAAAACTTTATATAACACATTTTGATCACAGTACAACCGCATAGTGTGGTCACAATACAACTCTATATAGCACAGTGTGGTCACAGTACAACTCTATACAGCACAGTGTCGTCACAATACAACAGCACAGTGTGGTCACAGTACAACTGTATATAGCACAGTGTCGTCCCAGTGTGGTCAAAATACAACTCTATATAGCACAGTGTGGTCACAGTACAACTCCATATAGCACAGTGTGGTCACAGTACAACTCTATACAGCACAGTGTGGTCACAATAATAATAATAATGGATACTTATATAGCACACTATCCAGAAATCTGCTCTAGGTGCTTTACAAAAACGCTTTAGATAACATAAAACATTATATCTATGTTACATACACACACCAAAATGTGACCACACACACACACACACACACACACACACACACACACACACACGCACGCACGCACGCGCACACACACACGCACGCACGCACGCACACACACACACTGCATACATACATTTTAACATACATGTGTATCTAACAGCCACCCTAACACATACGCACACATAGGCAGGCACAAACTTACATAAACACACGCACACACAATACACATTCATAGACATGCATGTAGTTGTGGACCTGCCACAATTGAACTTATTGCTGAGGGAAAAGGTGAGTTTTGAGACGAGATTTAAAAGATGCGAGGGAATCAGAATGACGGAGGTTATCAGGGAGCTTGTTCCACGTCTTTGGCGATTGAAAAGAAAACGATCTGTGTCCATAGGTCTTACTTCTGACGTGAGGTATCCTGAGAAGTCGAGTATCAGAGGAAGAACGGAGCTGGCGAGACGGGGTATAGATATGGATGAGTTCAGAAAGATACTTGGGGCCAGATCCGTTGACTGCAGAAAAGGTCAGAGTGGATAGCTTATAGTCTATTCGATCAGAAACAGGCAACCAGTGGAGAGACTGAAGGAGAGGAGAAACATGGTCAAATTTAGAAGCTCTGCAAATGAGTCTGGCAGCGTTATTCTGAATTCGTTGGAGTCTGTCTAACAGGTATTTGGGAAGGCCGGCCAAAAGAGAGTTGCAGTAGTCCAATCTTGAGAGAACCAGAGAGCATACAAGTGTCTTGGTTGCATCGGTTGAGAGACAGTGGCGGATAGAGCTACAGTGTACAACTCTATATAGCACAGTGTGGTCACAGTAAAACTCTATATAGCACAGTGTGGTCACAGTACAACTCCATATAGCACCGTGAGGTCACAGTACAACTCTATATAACGCAGTGTGGTCACAGTACAACTCTATATAGCACAGTGTGGTCACAGTACAACTGCACTGTGTGGTCACAGTACAACTCTATATAGCACAGTGTGGTCGGAGTACAACTCTATATAACGAATTGTGGTCAGAGTACAACTCTATATAGCACAGTGTGGTCACAGTACAACTCTATATAACACAGTGTGGTCACAATACAACTGCACTGTGTGGTCACAGTACAACTCTATATAGCACAGTGTGGTCACAGTACAACTCTATATAGCACAGTGTCGTCACAGTACAACTCTATATAGCACAGTGTCGTCACAGTACAACTGCACAGTGTGGTCACAATACAACTCTATATAACAAAGTGTGGTCATAATACAACTATATATAGTACAGTGTGGTCACAATACAACACTGTTTAACACAGTGTGGTCACAGTACAACTGCACAGTGTGGTCACAGTACAACTCTATATAGCACAGTGTGGTCACAGTACAACTCTATATAACACAATGTGGTCACAATACAACTCTATATAGCACAGTGTGGTCACAGTACAACTCTATATAACACAGTGTGGTCACAGTACAACTCTATATAGCACAGTGTGGTCACAATACAACTCTATATAACACAGTGTGGTCACAATACAACTCTATATAGCACAGTGTGGTCACAATACAACTCTATATAGCACAGTGTGGTCACAATACAACACTGTTTAACACAGTGTGGTCACAGTACAACTGCACAGTGTGGTCACAGTACAACTCTATATAACACAGTGTGGTCACAGTACAACTCTATATAGCACAGAGTGGTCACAGTACAACTCTATATAGCACAGAGTGGTCACAGTACAACTCTATATAGCACAGTGTGGTCACATTTCAACTCTATATAGCACAGTGTGGTCACAGTACAACTCTATATATCACAGTATGGTCACATTTCAACTCTATATAGCACAGTGTGGTGACAGTACAACTGCACAGTGTGGTCACAGTACAACTCTATATAGCACATTGTGGTTACAAATACAACACTGTATAGCACAGTGTGCTCACAGTACAAATCTACTGAGCACAGTGTCGTCACAGTACAACTGTATATAGCACGGTCTGGTCACAGTACAACTGTATATAGCACAGTCTGGTCACAGTACAACTGTATATAGCGCAGCGTGGTCACAGTACAACTGTATATAGCGCAGCGTGGTCACAGTACAACTGTATATAGCGCAGCGTGGTCACAGTACAACTGTATATAGCGCAGCGTGGTCACAGTACAACTGTATATAGCGCAGTGTGGTAACAGTACAACACTATATAGCACGGTGTGGTCACAGTACAATTGCACAGTGTGGTCACAGTAGAACTCTATATAGCACAGTGTTGTCAAGTACAACTGCACAATGTGGTCACAAGAAAACTCAAAATAGCACAGTGTGGTCACAGTACAACTGCACAGTGTGGGCACAGTACAACTCTACTTAGCACATTGTGGTCACAGTACAAGTCTGTATAGCACACTGTGGTCACAGTACAACTGTATACAGCACAGTGTGGTCACAGTACAACTGTATACAGCACAGTGTGATCACAGTACAACCGTATACAGCACAGTGTGGTCACAGTACAACTGCACAATGTGGGCACAGTACAACTCTACTTAGCACATTGTGGTCACAGTACAAGTCTGTATAGCACACTGTGGTCACAGTACAACTGTATACAGCACAGTGTGGTCACAGTACAACTGTATACAGCACAGTGTGATCACAGTACAACCGTATACAGCACAGTGTGGTCACAGTACAACTGCAGAGTGTGGTCACAGTACAACAGCACAGTGTGGTCACAGTACAACTGTATACAGCACAGTGTGGTCACAGTACAACTGTATACAGCACAGTGTGGGCACAGTACATCTCTATATAGCACAGTGTGGTCACAGTACAACTGCACAGTGTGGCCACAGTACAACTGTATACAGCACAGTGTGGTCACAGTACAACTGCACAGTGTGGGCACAGTACATCTCTATATAGCACAGGGTGGTCACAGTACAACTCTATGTAGCACAGTTTGGTCACAGTAAAACTGCACAGTTTTGTAACAGTACATTCTGTGTAGCACAGTATGGTCACAGTACAACGATATAACACAATTTCATTGCAGTACAACTGTATATAGCTCAGTGTGGTTACAGTACAACTCTGTATAGCACAGTGTGGTCTCAGTACAACGCAGTGTGGTCACAGTACAACTCTACAGCGGGAAAAACAAGACAAGACAAGACAGGACAGGACAGGACAGGACGAAACCAGATGTTGCTGATGGTTTACATGGTGACGAACACATGTTGCTGGTGGTTTACATGGTGACGAACACACGTTGCTGGTGGTTTACATGGTGACGAACACATGTTGCTGGTGGTTTACATGGTGACGAACACATGTTGCTGGTGGTTTACATGGTGACGAACATATGGTGCTGGTGGTTTACATGGTGACGAACACATGTTGCTGGTGGTTTACATGGTGACAAACATGTGGTGCTGATGTTTACATGGTGACGAACACATGTTGCTGGTGGTTTACATGGTGACGAACATATGGTGCTGGTGGTTTACGTGGTGACGAACACATGTTTCTGGTGGTTTATATGGTGACAAACATATGGTGCTGGTGGTTTATATGGTGGCAAACACATGGTGCTGCTGGCTTGCGCGGTGACACGTACATGTTGCTGCTGGTTTACGTGGTGACAAACACATGTTACTCATGGTTTACTTGGTGACAAACACATGTTGCTCATGGTTTACGTGGTGACAAACACACGTTGCTCATGGTTTACGTGGTGACAAACACATGTTACTGCTGGTATATACGGTGACAAACGTATGTTGCTGTGTACATGGTGACAAACACATGTTGCTGACGGTTTAAATGGTGACAAACACGTTGCTGATGGTTTACATGGTGACAAACATATGTTATTGTTGGTTTATATGGTGACAAACATGTTGCTGCTGGTTTATGTGGTGACAAACACATGTTGTCGGCTTGTGTGTGTGTGTGTGTGTGTGTGTGTGTGTGTGTGCGCGCCCGTTGGAGCTCATGTACGTTTATGTGTATTTGATTGTGCTTTCATATCTGTGAAACTGCATGTTTGTTGCATATCTGTTATGCATGTGTGTGTATGTGTGAATGTGTGTCTGCTTTTTTTTCTTTTTTTTTCTTCTTTTTTTTATACATTTATTTGCTTATTTATCATCATCATTGTCTTTTTGTGTGTGTGCTTATAGTTGACTTCATCAAGATTTTGCACCTTATTGTTGTTATTATTATTATTATCATTATTATTATTATTATTATTATTATTATTATCATTATTATGTATTTATCTATTATTATGTAATTTTCTTATTATTTATTTATTTATTTATTTTATTTTATTTAGTTATTTATTATTCTTTCTTTCTTTCTTTTTTCTCAAGGCCTGACTAAGCGCGTTGGTTTACGCTGCTGGTCAGGCATCTGCTTGGCAGATGTGGTGTAGCGTATATGGATTTGACCGAACGCAGTGACGCCTCCTTGAGCTACTGATACTGATACTGATACTGGTGACAAACACAAACCATAACTGTTGGTTTACCGGTAATGATATTTTCATGGCAGTTAGCATGTTGTGGCAAAAACAATGGCCCAGTGGTTTTGAAATGACGAAGATAATATCATGGGGGGATGACTTGAAACAGGCTATAAACTATGCCTGACTTGTTTCTTCACACTCACATCGAAAACAGCAGAATGTTTGTTGAAACGCCCGACATACGTTGCTTAACTCACCTGCCTTCAACTTGTTGTGCTGGACCACTTGACCGCCGGAAGGGAAGTTTCACAACCCAGGATCGCAATGTAGATTTGAACAGCAGTTGAAAACAGGAGGATGTTAACAGCAGTGTCCGTTTGAACCAAGAACTGTGCGTTGACAACACATCGCGCTCCTGGCTCAGGTAACCGTGTAGAGTGGATCAGGTATCAGTCACGCTGACACCACTTACCTGCGGGCCCTTGACTAAGACACGTGACGGGGAGGACAGGTAAATAGCGGGGGGCTGATAGTGCCTCAACAACAGGCGCCAGACTGTTACATAATGCCGACTTTCCAAGTGGACAGACCACAGGCACTTGGCTGTAACACAAAATGCTGACTTGGCCAAGTGGACAGACCACAGGCACTTGACTGTAACACAAAATGCTGACTTGGCCAAGTGGAAAGACCACAGGCACTTGACTGTAACACAAAATGCTGACTTGGCCAAGTGGAAAGACAGCAGGCACTTGACTGTAACACAAAATGCTGACTTGGCCAAGTGGAAAGACCACAGGCACTTGACTGTAACACAAAATGCTGACTTGGCCAAGTGGAAAGACCACAGGCACTTGACTGTAACACAAAATGCTGACTTGGCCAAGTGGAAAGACAGCAGGCACTTGACTGTAACACAAAATGCTGACTTGGCCAAGTGGAAAGACCACAGGCACCTGACTGTAACACAAAATGCTGACTTGGCCAAGTGGAAAGACCACAGGCGCTTGACTGTAACACAAAATGCTGACTTGGCCAAGTGGAAAGACCACAGGCACCTGACTGTAACACAAAATGTTGACTTGGCCAAGTGGAAAGACCACAGGCACTTGACTGTAACATAAAATGCTGACTTGGCCAAGTGGACCTTGGACACTGATAGAGGGACTGCGCTGATAGAGACTGCGCTGATAGAGACTGCACTGATAGAGACTGCACTGATATAGAGACTGCGCTGATAGAGACTGCACTGATAGAGACTGAACTGATAGAGACTGCGCTGATAGATATTGCACTGGTATAGAGACTGCACTGAAAGAGACTGAACTGATATAGAGACTGCACTGATAGAGACTGAACTGAAAGAGACTGCACTGATATAGAAACTGCACTGATAGAGACTGCACTGATAGATATAGCACTGATATAGAGACTGCACTGATAGAGACTGCGCTGATAGAGACTGCACTGATAGAGACTGTACTGATAGAGACTGCACTGATAGAGACTGCGCTGATAGAGACTGCACTGCTATAGAGACTGCACTGATAGAGACTGCACTGACAGAGACTGCACTGATAGATATTGCACTGCTATAGAGACTGCACTGACAGAGACTGCACTGATAGATATTGCACTGATATAGAGACTGCACTGATAGATATTGCACTGATAGAGGGACTGTACTGATAGATATTGCACTGATAGAGGGACTGTACTGATAGAGACTGCACTGACAGATACTGCACTGATAGATATTGCACTGATATAGAGACTGCGCTGATAGAGACTGCACTGACAGATACTGCACTGATAGATATTGCACTGATATAGAGACTGCACTGATAGATATTGCACTGATATAGAGACTGCACTGATAGATATTGCACTGATAGAGGGACTGTACTGATAGAGACTGCACTCACAGAGACTGACCTGATAGAGACTGTACTGATATAGAGACTGACTGATAGAGACTGACCTGATAGAGACTGCACTGATAGAGACTGACCTGATAGAGACTGCGCTGATAGAGACTGACTGATAGAGACTGCACTGATATAGAGACTGTACTGAGATAGAGACTGACTGATAGAGACTGACTGATAGAGACTGCACTGATATAGAGACTGACTGATAGAGACTGACTGATAGAGACTGCGCTGATAGAGACTGCACTGATAGAGACTGACTGATAGAGACTGCACTGATATAGAGACTGCACTGATATAGAGACTGCACTGACAGATACTGCACTGATAGAGACTGACTGATAGAGACTGCACTGATATAGAGACTGCACTGATATAGAGACTGCACTGACAGATACTGCACTGATAGAGACTGACTGATAGAGACTGCGCTGATATAGAGACTGACTGATAGAGACTGACTGATAGAGACTGCGCTGATAGAGACTGACCTGATATAGAGACTGCACTGATATAGAGACTGACCTGATAGAGACTGCACTGATATAGAGACTGACTGATAGAGACTGCACTGATAGAGACTGACTGATAGAGACTGCACTGATATAGAGACTGCACTGATAGAGACTGCACTGACAGATACTGCACTGATAGAGACTGCACTGATATAGAGACTGCACTGATAGAGATTGCACTGATAGATACTGCACTGATATAGAGACTGACTGATAGAGACTGACTGATAGAGACTGACCTGATAGAGACTGCACTGATAGAGACTGCACTGATATAGAGACTGACTGATAGAGACTGACTGATAGAGACTGCGCTGATAGAGACTGACTGATATAGAGATTGCACTGATAGATACTGCACTGATAGAGACTGCACTGATAGATACTGCACTGATAGAGACTGCACTGATATAGAGACTGCACTGATATAGAGACTGCACTGACAGATACTGCACTGATACAGAGACTGCACTGATAGAGACTGCACTGATACAGAGACTGCACTGATAGAGACTGCACTGATAGAGACTGCACTGATAGAGACTGACTGATATAGAGACTGTACTGATATAGAGACTGCACTGACAGATACTGGACTGATAGAGACTGCACTGATAGAGATAGAGACTGCACTGATAGAGACTGCACTGACAGATACTGCACTGACAGATACTGCACTGATATAGAGACTGCACTGATATAGAGACTGCACTGATAGAGACTGCACTGATAGAGACTGCACTGATATAGAGACTGCACTGACAGATACTGCACTGATAGAGACTGACTGATAGAGACTGACTGATAGAGACTGACCTGATAGAGACTGCACTGGTAGAGACTGCACTGACAGAGGGACTGTACTGATAGAGACTGCACTGATAGAGACTGCACTGATATAGAGACTGCACTGATAGAGACTGAACTGATAGAGACTGCACTGATAGAGATTGCACTGTTCTAGAGACTGCACTGATAGAGACTGAACTGATAGAGACTGCACTGATAGAGACTGACTGATAGAGACTGCACTGATAGAGACTGCACTGATATAGAGACTGCACTGATAGAGACTGAACTGATAGAGACTGCACTGATAGAGACTGAACTGATATAGAGACTGCACTGATAGAGATTGCACTGTTCTAGAGACTGCACTTATAGAGATTGCACTCATACAGACTGCACTGATATAGAGACTGTACTGATAGAGGTTACACTAATACAGACTGCACTGATAGAGATTGCACTGCGATAGAGACTGCATTGATAGAGACTGCACTGCTATAGAGACTGCACTGCTATAGAGACTGCACTGATTACTGTAAGAGAGTTTCAGTTTCAGTTTCAGTAGCTCAAGGAGGCGTCACTGCGTTCGGACAAAACCATATACGCTACACCACATCTGCCAAGCAGATGCCTGACCAGCAGCGTAACCCAACGCGCTTAGTCAGGCCTTGAGAACAAAAAACAACAACAAACAAACAAAAAAACAAAACAAAAACAAAACAAAACGGGGGAATAAATAATAGATAAGCTTACATAAATAAATAAATAAATAATGATTATAATATAGAAAAAGGTAGTAGTAATAATAATAGTAATACTAATAAAATGATAATAATAATTTTAAAAAAATAAATAAATAAGACAACAATGGTGATAAATAAGCGAATAAACGTAAAACATGAAGACACACATTCACACATACACCCACACATGCATAACAGAAATGCACCAAACATGCAGTTTCACAGATATGAAAGCACAGTCAAATACATATAAACGTGCATGAGCTCCAACACACACACACACACACACACACACACACACACACACATTACCTTGCACCTCCTCTACCCCCCTCCTCCACACACTCATTTCTAGTCTACGTATCGCAGCTTCCACGGCACACACACACACACACACACACAAACACAAACACACACTAACAGAGATGAACACTTACTTGTACAAGCACACACACATACGCCCATATCTCCCACCCCCAACCCCACACACATATATACAAAGATAGATATATATATATATATATATATATATATATATATATATATATATATATATATATATATATATATATATATATATATACGTTCCAATATCCTGTTGCTCCCACAGTGTAGGCATGCATACACTCACATACCTCATCCTCTACCCCACCTCTCCCCGCACTCCCACCTCCCCTCACACACACACACACACACACACACACACACACACACACACACACACACACACGTACACAGATCTCTCCTGACACTTGTGTACACTTACACTCTCGCGCATTCACAAACGCACTCAAAAGCACAGACCCACACATACACACAAACACACACATACACACACGCACAGAGGCTGCCACTGACTGGCCGCAAGAGGGATGGGAAAAGATCTCTGATGCCAAGAACGTGGCGTCTAGTGTGTTGCTCAGTCTATTGTATTTGGAAAGGCCCACAGAGACTCTGTTCCGTTTTGAAGAAATTTGCGCAATGTTGGTTTGTAAGAGATTACAGTGAGAGAGAGTTTACACTAATAGAGAGATTGCACTGATGGAGAATACACTGAGAGGCTGCACTGATAGAGACTGATAGAGAAGTTACATGTTTTCTTCGTTTTTCTAAGTTAGTGACTGACTTCAAACGAAGTGTGTGTGTGTGTGTGCATGCGTGCGTGCGTGCGTGCTTGCGCGCGCGTGTGTGTGTGTGTGTGTGTGTGTGTGTGTGTGTGTGTGTTCATTCTTTAGTTTAATGTCTTTCCCTGTTACATGATATCAGACGGGGGGATGTAGTATGTGTATGCGCGCGCATGATGGTTTGGGAAGTGGTTTGGGGGACAGGGAAAGAGACAGAGGGATGAATGAGACAGGGAAAGAGACAGAGGGATGACTGAGACAGGGAAAGAGACAGAGGGATGAATGAGACAGGGAAAGAGACAGTGGGATGACTGGGACAGGGAAAGAGGGATGACTGAGACAGGGAAAGAGACAGTGGGATGACTGGGACAGGGAAAGAGGGATGACTGAGACAGGGAAAGAGACAGTGGGATGACTGGGACAGGGAAAGAGGGATGACTGAGACAGGGAAAGAGACAGTGGGATGACTGGGACAGGGAAAGAGGGATGACTGAGACAGGGAAAGAGACAGTGGGATGACTGGGACAGGGAAAGAGGGATGACTGAGACAGGGAAAGAGACAGTGGGATGACTGGGACAGGGAAAGAGGGATGACTGTGACAGGGAAAGAGGGATGACTGAGACAGGGAAAGAGGGATGACTGGGACAGGGAAAGAGGGATGACTGGGACAGGGAAAGAGGGATGACTGAGACAGGGAAAGAGACAGTGGGATGACTGAGACAGGGAAAGAGGGATGACTGGGACAGGGAAAGAGACAGTGGGATGACTGAGACAGGGAAAGAGGGATGACTGAGACAGGGAAAGAGGGATGACTGAGACAGGGAAAGAGGGATGACTGAGACAGGGAAAGAGACAGTGGGGTGACTGGGACAGGGAAAGAGGGATGACTGAGACAGGGAAAGAGGGATGACTGGGACAGGGAAAGAGGGATGACTGAGACAGGGAAAGAGGGATGACTGGGACAGGGAAAGAGGGATGACTGAGACAGGGAAAGAGACAGTGGGATGACTGAGACAGGGAAAGAGACAGTGGGATGACTGAGACAGGGAAAGAGGGATGACTGAGACAGGGAAAGAGACAGTGGGATGACTGGGACAGGGAAAGAAGGATGACTGAGACAGGGAAAGAGACAGTGGGATGACTGGGACAGGGAAAGAGGGATGACTGAGACAGGGAAAGAGACAGTGGGATGACTGGGACAGGGAAAGAGGGATGACTGAGACAGGGAAAGAGACAGTGGGATGACTGGGACAGGGAAAGAGGGATGACTGAGACAGGGAAAGAGACAGTGGGATGACTGGGACAGGGAAAGAGGGATGACTGGGACAGGGAAAGAGGGATGACTGAGACAGGGAAAGAGGGATGACTGGGACAGGGAAAGAGGGATGACTGGGACAGGGAAAGAGGGATGACTGAGACAGGGAAAGAGACAGTGGGATGACTGAGACAGGGAAAGAGGGATGACTGGGACAGGGAAAGAGACAGTGGGATGACTGACACAGGGAAAGAGGGATGACTGAGACAGGGAAAGAGGGATGACTGAGACAGGGAAAGAGACAGTGGGGTGACTGGGACAGGGAAAGAGGGATCACTGAGACAGGGAAAGAGGGATGACTGGGACAGGGAAAGAGGGATGACTGAGACAGGGAAAGAGGGATGACTGGGACAGGGAAAGAGGGATGACTGAGACAGGGAAAGAGACAGTGGAATGACTGAGACAGGGAAAGAGGGATGACTGGGACAGGGAAAGAGACAGTGGGATGACTGAGACAGGGAAAGAGGGATGACTGGGACAGGGAAAGAGACAGTGGGATGACTGGGACAGGGAAAAAGGGATGACTGGGACAGGGAAAGAGACAGTGGGATGACTGAGACAGGGAAAGAGGGATGACTGGGACAGGGAAAGAGACAGTGGGGTGACTGGGACAGGGAAAGAGGGATGACTGAGACAGGGAAAGAGACAGTGGGATGACTGGGACAGGGAAAGAGGGATGACTGAGACAGGGAAAGAGACAGTGGGATGACTGGGACAGGGAAAGAGGGATGACTGAGACAGGAAAGAGACAGTGGGATGACTGGGACAGGGAAAGAGGGATGACTGAGACAGGGAAAGAGGGATGACTGGGACAGGGAAAGAGACAGTGGGGTGACTGAGACAGGGAAAGAGGGATGACTGAGACAGGGAAAGAGGGATGACTGGGACAGGGAAAGAGACAGTGGGATGACTGGGACAGGGAAAGAGGGATGACTGAGACAGGGAAAGAGACAGTGGGATGACTGGGACAGGGAAAGAGACAGTGGGGTGACTGGGACAGGGAAAGAGGGGTGACTGGGACAGGGAAAGAGGGATGACTGGGACAGGGAAAGAGGGATGACTGAGACAGGGAAAGAGACAGTGGGATGACTGGGACAGGGAAAGAGACAGTGGGATGACTGGGACAGGGAAAGAGACAGTGGGGTGACTGGGACAGGGAAAGAGGGATGACTGGGACAGGGAAAGAGACAGTGGGGTGACTGGGACAGGGAAAGAGGGATGACTGGGACAGGGAAGGAGACAGTGGGATGACTGAGACAGGGAAAGAGGGATGACTGGGACAGGGAAAGAGACAGTGGGATGACTGGGACAGGGAAAGAGACAGTGGGATGACTGGGACAGGGAAAGAGACAGTGGGATGACTGGGACAGGGAAAAAGGGATGACTGAGACAGGAAAAGAGACAGTGGGATGACTGGGACAGGGAAAAAGGGATGACTGAGACAGGAAAGAGGGATGACTGGGACAGGGAAAGAGACAGTGGGATGACTGGGACAGGGAAAGAGACAGTGGGATGACTGGGACAGGGAAAGAGACAGTGGAATGACTGGGACAGGGAAAAAGGGATGACTGAGACAGGGAAAGAGACAGTGGGATGACTGGGACAGGGAAAGAGGGATGACTGAGACAGGGAAAGAGGGATGACTGGGACAGGGAAAGAGACAGTGGGATGACTGGGACAGGGAAAAAGGGATGACTGAGACAGGAAAGAGGGATGACTGGGACAGGGAAAGAGACAGTGGGATGACTGAGACAGGGAAAGAGACAGTGGGATGACTGAGACAGGGAAAGAGACAGTGGGATGACTGGGACAGGGGAAAAGGGATGACTGAGACAGGGAAAGAGGGATGACTGGGACAGGGAAAGAGACAGTGGGATGACTGAGACAGGGAAAGAGGGATGACTGGGACAGGGAAAGAGACAGTGGGATGACTGGGACAGGGAAAGAGACAGTGGGATGACTGGGACAGGGAAGAAGGGATGACTGAGACAGGGAAAGAGGGATGACTGAGACAGGGACAGAGGGATGACTGGGACAGGGAAAAAGGGATGACTGAGACAGGGAAAGAGACAGTGGGATGACTGAGACAGGGAAAGAGGGATGACTGAGACAGTGAAAGAGGGATGACTGAGACAGTGAAAGAGGGATGACTGGGACAGGGAAAGAGGGATGACTGAGACAGGGAAAGAGGGATGACTGGGACAGGGAAAAAGGGATGACTGAGACAGGGAAAGAGACAGTGGGATGACTGAGACAGGGAAAGAGGGATGACTGGGACAGGGAAAGAGACAGTGGGATGCCTGAGACAGGGAAAGAGACAGTGGGATGACTGGGACAGGGAAAGAGACAGTGGGATGACTGAGACAGGGAAAGAGGGATGACTGAGACAGGGAAAGAGACAGTGGGATGACTGAGACAGGGAAAGAGACAGTGGGATGACTGGGACAGGGAAAGAGGGATGACTGAGACAGGGAAAGAGGGATGACTGGGACAGGGAAAGAGGGATGACTGAGACAGGGAAAGAGACAGTGGACAGAGGGATGACTGGGACAGGGAAAGAGGGATGACTGGGACAGGGAAAGAGGGATGACTGGGACAGGGAAAGAGGGATGACTGGGACAGGGACAGAGGGATGACTGGGACAGGGACAGAGGGATGACACAGGGAAAGAGGGATGACTGGGACAGTGAAAGAGGGATGACTGGGACAGGGACAGAGGGATGACTGGGACAGGGGAAAAGGGATGACTGGGACAGTGAAAGAGGGATGACTGGGACAGGGACAGTGGGATGACTGGGACAGGGAAAGAGGGATGACTGAGACAGGGAAAGAGGGATGACTGGGACAGTGAAAGAGGGATGACTGGGACAGGGACAGAGGGATGACTGGGACAGGGGAAAAGGGATGACTGGGACAGGGACAGAGGGATGACTGGGACAGGGAAAAGGGATGACTGGGACAGGGACAGAGGGATGACTGGGACAGGGGAAAAGGGATGACTGGGACAGTGAAAGAGGGATGACTGGGACAGGGACAGTGGGATGACTGGGACAGGGAAAGAGGGATGACTGAGACAGGGAAAGAGGGATGACTGGGACAGTGAAAGAGGGATGACTGGGACAGGGAAAGAGGGATGACTGGGACAGGGGAAAAGGGATGACTGGGACAGGGACAGAGGGATGACTGGGACAGGGAAAGGAAACCCCTGGCGTCAACACATGCAGCGCCTCTACCCTTCAGTCTCTCCTTAGTTATACTGAGGGACGCACTGTTTGTAGAAAATCCAACTTCTTTTTCCCATCATCGTTTTCCCTGGCTTACTGTGGATGAGCGTTGTGACATACTGCTGTCAACTTCTGCCCTCCTTTTCTGGGATCGTTTTTGTTTTATTGGGGTCTTCGTTGTTGCAAATTTCGTGTTTTTGTTTTTTGTTGTTGTTTTTTTCATCCGTTGACTACTCTTTTTCGTAATCGTTTCATACAGACCTTGCGTTTCCTTTTTTTTCTTCTTTTTTTGTACTTGCATTTATATTATTTGTGTGTGTGTGCTTTGATTTTTTTAAATTTTATTTATTTATTATATTTTTTCCTTTTTTTATTATTCTGTGGTAGCTTTTTTTTCTATTTTTCTTTTATCTTTTTCTTCCATTTGCCCTAAATTGTTCTGAAGTGTTTTGTGAAAATATTGTTTGCTTTATTTTTTTTTTTTTTATAAAGAAGTGTTAGTTAAAGTATAGACTTCCACCATCCATGTCAAAAATACAAACTTCTGATCTCACCGTGGGTCATTTAAAGTCTACCATCTCCAGAACAAAGTGACTGATGTGAACGTCTTCCTTGACCAGACTAGAATTTGTCACATTTTCGGAATAACAGAGTCTAGACTGCCCCCAGCTGTAGACGATGATATAATCGTGATTCCAAACCATTCCTTGTTCAGAAGAGACGCCACTCATTCCGGACACACCGGAATAGCTGTGTATGTGCACGACACTATAAAAGGTATTACTGTTAGACGATTTGATCTAGAGTCCGTGAATGTAGAAAGCATCTGGCTGGAGGTGAAAGCAGCAAAATACCCAGTTATACAAGGATTCATTTATAGAAACCCATCCAGCAATTTCTGCTGGTATGATAATTTCGTCATCATGATGGACAAAGTGCAAGATTTTGCTCGTGGCAGGGATATAATCATTCTTGGTGATTTTAATATAGATTTTCTAAAACCCCATCCGGCATGGGATTCTCACATATCTCTATTTAATTTACACCAAGTGATACAGTCGGCAACGCGAGTTACGTCATCCAGCTCAACTCTGATTGACCACATCTATGTCAATAATCCAGACAGAGTCGTAAGTGCTCAGGTACACCAGACCAGTATCAGTGACCACTTCACTATACAGTGTACAGTTGCCTGTAAGATACCAACAAATAGAACTAGAACCCACTCCACCATCACGTATCGATCGTATAAGCACTTTAACGAAGTTGATTTTCTCCATGATCTCAGTGAATGTTCATTTCAGGATATTTATGAATCTTACGATCCAGATGAAGCAGTCGCGGCATTTCATAGAATTTTCTCATCTGTTTATGACAAGCATGCTCCAGTTAGAAGAAAACGGGTAGGAAATTCATCAACACCTCTTTGGTTTACTGACATCATATCAATAGCGATCAAAATTAGAGATAAACTTAAGAAAAAAAAATATTATTCCGCGTTTAAGCAACAAAGAAAACACGTGAAGTTCTTAGTCCGTCAGGCCAAAAAGACATATTTCAACAGGATAACGACGTCAGACTCAGACAATAATTCATCTATATGGAAGGCTCTCAATGTTCTGACCAATAAGTCCTTCCCTGAAAAAAAAATTGAAATCTGAGTGTTTCATAGCAACAGATTTTAACAACCACTTTTTATCCGCCGCAGAAAGTTTGACAAATCGTCTAAAACAAAACTCTGACCAGTATGAATGCCCAGTCAGTCTAAAATCTTTTTGTTCAGATAGGATCAGCCCTCAAGACACATTTCACATTCCAGAACTAACCGTCTATGAGATCGGTAAATACATATCTAGCCTTGGGCAAAAAAGTACACATGGCTGTGACGGACTCAGCAATAAAATTCTGCTTCTATCGCTACAATATACAGTGCATCATTTGACATATACATATATAACCTCAGTATTTGAAAATGTCTTTTTCCAGCTATGTTCAAAACTGCCAAAATTATACTACTACCTAAAGTAAAAAATCCCTCAGACCTCAATGATTACCGACCAATATCGATACTGTCATCACTTTCTAAACCACTTGAAAAACACATACACAAACACCTTCTGCAATATCTTGACCGCCGCAACTTGCTTCATCAAAATCAGTCAGGGTTTCGCCCTAAACACTCCTGTCAGACAGCCCTCACCAGTCTCTTAGATAAACTACTCACAGCTATAAATAACGAAAAAATCAACGGAATAATATTTCTAGATCTGAAGAAAGCATTTGATCTCGTTAACCATCGAACACTTTTTGAAAAGCTTCGGGTTCATCAGCTTGATACAAATTCTGTTAAATCTTTTGAGTCATACTTAAAAGAAAGAAATCAGAGTGTATTAATAAACGGGACTTTTTCAGATGCAGGAATAACTAAAATGGGCATTCCCCAAGGCTCTGTGCGTGGCCCCCTATTGTTCAACCTTTATATCAATGATCTTCCATTATGTATCTCCTCATCTACAGTATCGTGTGACATGTTTGCAGATGACTCTTCTCTTCATACAGCTGGAGTAAATTTGGAGCACATAAATGACAGATTGCAAACAAGCCTAACAGAAGTGTCCAGCTGGTGTACAGAAAATATGCTCCTTAACCCAGAAAAAAACAAAGGGCATTATTGTAGCCACTCGCCAAAAGCATCAGCGTGGCTTAGATCCGCTCTCTTTGTCAATTGATGGCCACGCTATTGAACAAGTTGCAGAACATCGACACGTTGGTGTCATTATTGACAACCATCTAAAATGGGAGGCATATGTCCATTAAAAAAAATTATCAAGGTTAGTTGCAAAAAAATGTTTACCTGTTATCGCGTTTAAAACATGTCGTCAGTCCAGAGGCTTCCTATTTCTTTTTCCATTCTCACATCATGTCTAGAATTAATTACGTTTCAAACGTGTGGGACAACTGCAGCGAAGTGCACATGAAAAAACTAGACTCTGTACACAGACGTACTGTAAAACACCTCAATGGTGTTTTACGAAACACACGCAGTCATCAATATCAACTGCCAGCACCTCTTCCCTTGACTAAGCATCTAATATTGAATAAGTGCGTACTTATGCATAAAATTATATTCGGTAAATGTCCTACTTATATACACCAAACCATTGTCTGCTATGATATTCGCAACCATAACTTCCGAAATGCGACACTTATTCTACCCAAGCCAAGAATAGACCTTTATAAATCGAGTTTAGCGTAGCGTACTCTGGCACGCACTGCTGGAATAATCTCCCCAAACACCTCAAAGAACCCTTTTCCACCACAACATTCAAAGAGAAACTTGGACAGTACATGCGTGCCGAAAGCCAGACCTAAAATCTGGTATAACATTGTCATTGACAATCCTTACAAACTATGTCGAAATGCGTCAATCAGTTGATAACGTATCGCGCCATAGGGTATTGTTTTCAAAGATCTGAATGTGTTCTCCTCACAGTGGTCATAAACTAACGAAAACAAACTCTAGTCTGGTCATGTCTACGATTCTATATACTCAGATAAAATTATTGTGAACCATCCTCACCCAACTCTGTGTGTGTGTGTGTGTGGTGTGTGTGTGTGTGTGTGCATTGGGTGGTACATGCAGTGGATCCTCAGCAAGGCTGATGTGAAGCCAAACGATCTCCGCCAGCCTGAGTGAATGACGTCAGTCCCCTGTGGAGGTCACTACAGACACACTGTGTACCTAACAGTATAATCAGTCCTCTGTGGAGGTCACTACAGACACACTGTGTACCTAACAGTGTAATCAGTCCTCTGTGGAGGTCACTACAGACACACTGTGTACCTAACAGTGTAATCAGTCCCCTGTGGAGGTCATTACAGACACACTGTGTACCTAACAGTATAATCAGTCCTCTGTGGAGGTCACTACAGACACACTGTGTACCTAACAGTATAATCAGTCCTCTGTGGAGGTCACTACAGACACACTGTGTACCTAACAGTGTAATCAGTCCCCTGTGGAGGTCACAACAGACACACTGTGTACCTAACAGTGTAATCAGTCCCCTGTGGAGGTCACTACAGACACACTGTGTACCTAACAGTGTAATCAGTCCCCTGTGGAGGTCACTACAGACACACTGTGTACCTAACAGTATAATCAGTCCTCTGTGGAGGTCACTACAGACACACTGTGTACCTAACAGTATAATCAGTCCTCTGTGGAGGTCACTACAGACACACTGTGTACCTAACAGTGTAATCAGTCCCCTGTGGAGGTCACTACAGACACACTGTGTACCTAACAGTGTAATCAGTCCCCTGTGGAGGTCACTACAGACACACTGTGTACCTAACAGTATAATCAGTCCTCTGTGGAGGTCACTACAGACACACTGTGTACCTAACAGTGTAATCAGTCCTCTGTGGAGGTCACTACAGACACACTGTGTACTTAACAGTATAATCAGTCCTCTGTGGAGGTCACAACAGACACACTGTGTACCTACAGTGTACCTGTGTACAGTGTAATCAAATCACGGTGATACTGCAGTATTCACACACACACACACACACACACACACTGACACACACACACACACACTGACACACACACGCATACACACATACACACACGCACACATACACAGAGGCACACACACACACACACACACACACACACATACACACGCACACGCACTGACACACTCGCACACATACACAAGCACACACACACACACATACACACGCACACGCACTGATACACACGCACACATACACAAGCACACAAAGTCATACACAAGTCCTTAAAGTCATGTCGTCTGAAGCAACCATTCAAAAAAGCACTTAAGAAATATTTGATGGAAAAAAAATATGATCCCTTCATGCGTTGATATGATTGTCCTTGTATCTGCTGTCTATATACCTGTCTGTCTGTCTTTCTAACCTTAAACTCTCTCTGTCCTTCTGACTCTCTTTTCCATCTCTCGACTGTTACCTTTATCCCCCCCCCTCTCTCTCTTTCTCTCTCTTTCTTACTCTCGCTCTTTTCTTCCTGAATTAAGTTAATGATGTAAGAACGTCGCACTGCATGTCGTAATCGTGTCAGTATCATAAAATTATGTATAGTTAGTGCTATTTACGCCGTATCATTTCTGTTGTTGTTTTCGATAGATTTTTTCGTGTGTTTCTTGGAATTGTTTCTTTCTATATTATCCTTTCCCGACCCCCACTTCCCCGTCCCCCCCCCCCTCCCCCCCCCACTCCCCCCCTCGCCCCCCCCCCCTTTTTTTGTTTTGATTTTCTTATCTCTTTTTTTTTCTGAGGGCATAACATAAAAAAGCTGTATAAGCTTATTCTTTTACCCTCAATAAAGATCAATATGACTTGACACACACATACACACACGCGCACACATACACAAGCACACACACACACACACACACACACACACACACACACCACACCACACCACACCACACTGTGTAGTCAGCAGTTTAATGTGATATAGCATGGAGAATGAACGTACTGATTGTAAGGTCACGACTGTGTGCGTCAAGTGACTGGTATGATCAGCCTTCCACTCCTCGTCTGCCTCTGTCTCTCTCTGTCTCTGTCTCTCTCCCCGTCTCTGTCCGTCTCTGTCTCTCTCTGTCTCTGTCTCTCTCCCCGTCTCTGTCCGTCTCTGTCTCTCTCTGTCTCTGTCTCTCTCCCCGTCTCTGTCCGTCTCTGTCTCTCTCTGTCTCTGCCTTTCTCTCCACGTTCTGGCGGTGTTTTGTGTTTAGTAAGAAATAGATTTGTTCCATTTATAAAAGTACTTGACGTTGAATATACTAATTTTTGTGTGATTCTTATTGACAAAAAGTTGTCTGGAACACCTAAAGATGTACTTTATGTTTGCGCTTACATTCCACCAGAAGGGTCTCCTTTTTATACCTATTTTGACTATGATAATGGTATACATTTACTTGAAGAATGTTTGACTGATATTTTGTTGAAATATGATGCATATATTGTTCTTTGTGGAGATTTGAATAGCAGGACATCAAACATTTCTCGTGATTATTTAGAAAATTCTGTCCTTGACGTGCAACATAAGAGTCAATCACTTAATGCTAAACGCTCTTCGGAAGACCGTACTCTGAATAATTATGGGAAAGAACTGCTCAGCATGTGCACTACTTTAAGTTTAACTATTTTGAATGGAATATGTAATGGCGACCTTGAAGGTCGCTCCACATATATTTCTGATACAGGGAGTAGTGTTGTTGATTACTTTATTTTTTCAAACGAGCTTTTTTCCATTGTGTGTGATGCATGTATGCTGAATGTTTGCGAACGGATAGATTCTGATCATATGCCTGTTACTGCAAGTGTTACTTTTCCTAATGAAAATATATGTGATACAGTATGTAGTCATCAAATTTTGGAGAAGTTTGTATGGAATGATAACAATGCTCATATATTTAATGATCTTCTACGCACAGAAGGAATAAGTACTGAAATTGATAAGGCGATAGATTTAATTGATGTTGATGTTAACGAAGCTCTTGTTAAGTTTAATGAATGTTTGAGAGAATGTGCTGACTGCATGAAGAAACGTATCTATATTGGTAATAACAGAAAGTTTGATGATTGGTTCGATCAAGAGTGTAAGATTGAAAAAAGAAAAGTAAGAAGACTATTAGCGAAATGCAGACGTTCTTTGGATGGGAATGTTTGCCATGAATATAATCAAGTCAAACGTGAATACAAAAAAATGTTGAAAAGAAAAAAGAAACAGTTTAACGATGCATTGTTAGATCAACTTGTCACATCTATACAGAACCAGAAAGAGTTCTGGGAAGCTGTTCACAAAACCTCATTTAAAAGAAAACAACCAAGAAACGACATCAGTATCGACACATGGTTTCATCACTTTAAATCATTGTTAGAAAAAGATACAGCTAGTGGTAATGTAAATGGGGATGTTCAGTATGTTGAGTCTAATGACTATATGAACCGTCCAATTTCTAGAGAGGAAGTATTATATTCAATGAGGAAACTGAAAAATCGTAAAGCTGCTGGGCCGGATAGTATTATTGGTGAAATGTATAAGAATTCAAATGACCATGTTATACAGTTTTTTGTTAAATTATTTAATACACTATTTGACAAGGGTATCTTTCCTCAAAGCTGGACAGAATCAGTTATTTTACCTCTTTTAAAGAAAGGAGATGTCAACAATCCAAATAACTATAGGGGCATTTGTCTTAGTGATATAAGTAGCAAAATGTTTAGTACAATATTAAATAATAGAATACAAGAATGGGTACAAGAAAATGACATTACCGGAGACCACCAAGCTGGCTTTAAGAAAGGATATTCCACAACAGATCATATGTTTGCTCTTTTGGCACTGGTACAAAAGCAATTTTCTAATAATCGTAAACTTTATGTAGCCTTCATTGATTTCGAGAAAGCCTTCGACTCCATAAACAGACATCTGCTATGGCCAATATTGTTGAAAAATGGTATAAGAGGTAAATTGTATAAGTGTATTCGGAGTATTTATGATACCGTAAAATGTAGAGTTAGATGTGGTGCACAGTTGACAGATTATATAGCCTGTACAGCTGGAGTAAAACAAGGTGATGTGTGCAGTCCAGTGTTGTTCTCCCTTTTCATAAATGAACTGGCCATTGGTGTTATTAATAACGGAAGACATGGTGCCACTTTTTCTTTTGATGCATTTGAATTATTTATCTTGTTATTAGCAGATGACGTTGTACTTTTGTCAGAAACTATTGTTGGTCTACAGACTCATCTGAATAACTTACAACGTGCAGCAAGTTCCCTTCAACTGAAAGTCAACATGTGTAAGAGTAATATCATTGTATTTAGAAAGGGGGGATATTTAGGTTCACGGGAAAGATGGTTTTATGATAGTATTACAATGCCTGTTGTCAATGTTTATAAATATTTGGGTATAAATTTTACTACACGTTTGAGCTTTGTTTCTGCTTGTAAAGATCTTGCTAGCAGGGCCAAAAATGTCTTATTGTGTGTTATAAAAAGATTATCTTCGTTAAATAACACTTCTCTACAATTGTTTTTGAAAATTTTTGATGCTCAGGTACAACCCGTCATGCAATATGGTTCTGAATTATGGGGTCTGCATAAAGCCGCGTTGGAATGTGAATCTGTGCATTTGTTTGCGTTGAAGAAATTTCTAGGCGTAGATCTGCGTACACCTAATGATCTTGTTTATGGTGAAACAAATAGACATCCGATATATATTAACTCTGCTATACAGTGTATACGTTATTGGCTTAAGTTGTTACAAATGGAAGATTATAGAATACCTTATAGAGCTTACAAAATGTTGTATGAGTTAGATATTAGGGGAAAGAGAAATTGGGTCACAGATGTACGTATTTGTTTACTTAGATATGGATTTGGTGATGTATGGTTGAATCAAGGTGTTGGTAGTATAAATCAGTTTGTAAGACTATTCCGGCAACGCTTGATTGATTGTAGATGGCAGGACTGGAATTACCATATTCAAAACAGTGAAAGATTTAGCTTCTATAGAACTTTTGGACATTCGCATGATGTTAAACAGTACTTGGTATGTAACATGGACATGTATTTGAAGTATGTAACAACAAGATTTAGGTTAGGCGTGTCAGACTTAGCTACACATTACTATAGATACAGAGATTTTACTGACAATGATTTAATTTGCCAACTATGTAAAGAAGACAAAGAAGACGAGGTATATTTTGTTTTTCGTTGTCCAGCTCTTTGTAGAATTAGAGAAAAATATATACCACCTAAGTACTATCGACAGCCATGTTTATTCAAACTGAGTTTATTATTGTCATCCACGAGACATGCTGATATATGGAATCTGGCACTGTTTTTACACCAGGCATTTAAATTTCGGGATATCGTGACATCTTAAGATGCTGTACTTCATTGCAGCGTTTATGTAATGTGTGTACGTATTATGGTTGGTTATATATTTTCATTTTGTTTGTTATTACTTATATTGTCACTTACCCCTTCATAAGGGGCCTAGGCCTATTAATGAATAAATAATCTGAATCTGAATCTGCCTTTCTCTCCGTCTCTGTTTCTCTTCGTCTTTGTCCGTGTCTGTCTCTGTCCCTCTCCGTCTCTGTCTCTCTGTCTCTGTCTCTGCTTCTCTCTGTCTCTTTCCGTCTCTGTCTGTCTCTGTCTCTCTCTGTCTCTGTTTCTCTCCGTCTCTGTCTCTCTCCGTCTCTGTCTCTCTCTGTCTCTGTTTCTCTCTGTCTCTGTCTCTCTCCGTCTCTGTCTCTGTTTCTCTCCGTCTCTGTCTCCGTCTCTGTCTGTCTCTGTCTGTCTCTCTCTGTCTCGCTTCTGCCTCTCTCTCTATCCTTGTGTCTCTCTGTCTCTCTCTGTCTCTCTCCGTCTCTGTCTCTCTCTCTGTCTCTGTTTCTCTCTGTCTCTGTCTCTCTCCGTCTCTGACTCTCTCTGTTTCTCTCTTGAATGACATATCATTGATCTTAGAAAATTCCGGAAATCCTTTTCATTTGTTTTGTTTCTCAGAATCACGTTTATCTGATCGCATATGTGACTCTGATGTAACTATCCCAGGTTATAATATACTCCGCCTTGATCCAAAAGCTTCAAAGGAAACAGGTCTGTTAGTGTATTACAGTCAAGCAATCACATTAAAGCGAAAAATGAGTTTAGATCAGTTCAACATTGATTCCATATGGTTAGAAATTAAAATAAAACATATCAGTCCGCTACTTATTGGATTTATTTACAGAAACCCGGCTGAAAGAGTTAATTGGTTTGATGATTTTATTTCAATGATGGATGCTGCCATGCTTGAAGATAAATTATTATGTTCGGTGACTTTGACATTAATCTATTAAAACCTCAGCTGCAATGGAATCAGATATATACAGCATACAGTTTGGAACAACTTATCGATAAACCAACACGAGTAACCCCTAGTTCCAGTACCCTCATTGATCACATTTATGTTTCATGCAAACAAAATATTGTGGAAATATGTTCTCCAGTCACTGGATGTAGCGATCACTCACCTGTTTGCATCACCTGGAAAAGAAAAGGTATTAAAATTCCAAAAGCAAGTCACAAAACCATTGAATATAAATGTTTCAACAACTTTAACACAGATACTTTTTTGCATGATTTACTTTCTTCTCCACTTTCTCATGTCTATCAATACACCGATCCTGAAAAAGCTTTAGATTTTTGGATAAGAACCTTTAGTAATATTTATAGTAAGCACGCACCAATCAGGACTAAACGAGTGAAACACCGTATGTTACCTCCATGGATTTCTAAAGAAATAAAAGATGAAATGCACCTTAAGGATATTCTAAAACCAGTAAATCAAGAAGAATATGTTAAAAAAAAAAAGGAATAAAGTAAATTCAATGCAACGAAAAGCTATGCACAAGTATTACCAACAGAAAGTGACTAACAAAAAAGACTCAAGATCTATTTGGGATGTCATTAACATACTAACCAACAAGCACTATACTAAATCACAAAATAATACTAATGATATAACCCCAGATACAATTAACAACCATTTTGTAAGTATAGCTGAAAAGTTAATTACTAATGATAGATGGAAATATAATGATTTAGAACTGGTAACTGATTACTGTCAATCCAAAAATATAAATTCAAAAGTTTTTATCCTTATATATTAGTTCCAGAAGTTTTTGCCTCTCTAATGTCCATGAAACAGTCAAATACCAAAGATATACATGAACTGGATAGCAAAATCATGAAGATTTCGGCACCAGTAATAACAGTCTCTTACCTACATTTATAATCTCTGCATTGATAAAAACTATTTTCCTGTATGTTTCAAACAGGCTAAAGTTTTTCCACTCTTCAAATCAGGTGATCCTTCTGATCCTTCTAACTACAGGCCTATATCTATACTATCGGTTCTTTCAAAACCACTTGAAAAGCATATCCAAAAACATATGCTGTGTCACTTAAACAAATATCAATTGATTCACCCAGTACAGTCAGGTTTTAGAGAAACCCATTCTTGTCATACTGCTCTAACACAAATGATAGACAGATGGCTCTTAAATATAAATAATAGTAAATTTACAGGTGTTGTCTTCGTTGATTTTGCTAAAGCTTTTGACGTAATAAATCACTTTCTTCTCCTTAAGAAACTTGCTTGTTATGGCTTAGCTAAGAATACTTTACAATGTCTTTCTTCCTTCTTATCAGATCGACAACTGGTCTGCATTAAGTCTTCCAAATCAACTTTTCAAGAGATAAGGTATGGTGTACCACAAGGATCAATTCTTGGCCCCCTTCTTTTCTCCTTATACATTAATGATTTACCTCTTTATATCAAATCTAATTGTGAATTGTTTGCCGATGACAACTCCATACACTCCGACCACACATGCATTAAAGTTCTGACATCCAATTTACAAGACAGTGTGAACAGATTAGTTAAGTGGACAGAACATAACCATATGTCTCTCAGTGCTCGAAAAACTCAATGCATGTCTGTAACAACTCGACAGAAACGCCAGATAATGCCAACAATTTTTTTCAATATTTTCATTTCCAATGTTAAAATTGAAGAAGTCAAATCACACAAAGTTTTAGGTATAGTTATCGATAATGATTTATCATGGTCTGAACATATTACTTATTTATGTAAAAGGATGTCTCAAAAAGTATTCCAGTTATCAAAAATAAAACACTTTCTAAAATACACATGCCCGTAAACAATTCTTTAATGCTCACATACAGTCGATAATAGATTATGCTTCTACGTTGTGGGATTCTACTAGCGCTAATACTCTAAAACCTCTTGTTAGATTATACAAACGTGCTTTGAAATTAGTTTTATTAAAGTCATGTTCATTAACTCCTAATGATTATAGGTCACTTGATATCCTCCCAATGGAGCTAAAACTAGAATATAATAAGGCTGTTTTTATGCACAAAATAGTAAGCGGCTACGCACCTCCTTCAATTATAAATAACTTCCCAGTAAATAACATAAGACATGTACACAAGTTGCATATATCTCGTCCAAATCTTGATCTTTTTAAGTCCAGCCTAACATACAGCGGGGGAACGTATTGGAATAATTTACCATCACGTTTAAAAAAATATTACTAACCACAACAACTTTAAGCAAAATCTAAAAATGTACCTATTCACAAAAATTGACATCACCTGAAATCCAACATTGCTTTCGACAATTTGTGTGTTCCCTCTCACTCTCTCTTGAGTGGGTGCATTTGTGTGTGTGTGTGTGTGTGTGTGTGTGTGTGTGTGTGTGTGTGTGTGTGTGTGTGTGTGTGTGTGTGTGTGTATTTCATGATTCTTTTTCTTTTCTTTTCTTCTCTTCTTCTTCCTTTTGTGGAATGGCTTTGAATGGTGAAATAATGGTATATTTTGATTGTGTTTTGATTTTGTGCTCATTTTCGCTTTTTTAGCTTTATTCCCTCTTTAGGGCGAGGGCTGGATGTAAAAAAGCATGTTACTTGCTTATCTATTACCCTCGTTAATAAAGATTTTGTCTTGTCTTGTCTTGTCTCTGTCTCTGTTTCTCTCTGTCTGTCTGTCTCTGTTTCTCTCTGTCTCTGTCTGTCTCTCTCTATCTCGCTTCTCTCTCTCTCTATCCTTGTGTCTCTCTTTCTCTCTCTGTCTCTGTCTCTCTCTGTCCCTGTTTCTCTCTCAAGTCAAATCTCCATAAATATCTTCAATCCTTCCAACCTTCTACACCCAACAAAGCCAACAAGACATTAGGCTTTCTCCGGCGCAACTTGAAGATAGGAAACAAGAAGACAAAGGAAACTGCGTACAAAGCCCTTGTTCGACCTATCCTTGAGTATGCTGCATCTGTGTGAGATCCCTATACAGCCAGTGACATCCAGGCCATGGAAAAGGTCCAGCGCCGAGCAGCAAGATGGGTCACAAACCGACATCGACAGACGTCTTGTGTCAGCTCCATCCTGAGCTCCCTCATCTGGTACCTTCTACAAGTCAGACGGAAAAAATATTGCCTGGAGATGTTTTACAAGTTCCACCATGGTATCATCTCCATCAACTCAGTCTACCTACCAACACCATCAGACAGCAGGCTGAGCTCCAGGAAAAACGACACCTGCAACTACGACATTCCTGCCTGCAGGACGCAGTACAGACAGATGTCTCTTCCCCCGTACCATCCCGGAATGGAATACACTGCCCCAGGAGATTGTCACAGCCGAGTCGCTGGACTGCTTCAAGTCTAGACCCGCCTCCTGCCTGTAACACAACAGAGTAGACTCAACCCCCTCCCCCAGCTACCCTCCAACGCCTCTGTTTAGGTCCCCCCCCCCTCAACCCCCCCCATCTCCCACCAGCCAGCAAATCCACTCACCCCCACTTTTTTTTCCACTGGTAAGTTGTGTCGTAGAAGGCGAGGGCTGTGCCGGTCGGGTGTGTTCCCGGGGACCGCTACGGTGGCCGGACAGGGCTGGCTGGAGATGCCAACACACCAGTGGACTGCGCCCCATCTCCCCTATCACTATATATATATATATATATATATATATATATATAAGATTTTTCCACTTATTTTACTTTCTTGTTCGAATGTCCCTAACACTAACAGTCTCTTCCACCCCCTTCCCTCACTCCTGCCCTCTCACCCCCCGCCCACTGTTTTCCCCTTTCCCCTCCCCCTTCCAGTTCAGAGCCCTTTCTTTCCTTCACACACTCACACTGACAGTTCTACTCACCCTTCTTTATTTCTCGTGTCCTTCCCTGTGACTTGTCATCACTTGCCTTTCCTGAACTTTTTCCTCTCCCTCTCTGTCTGTGTCTTTCTGTCTGTCACTCACTCATTTCATTTCCTGAAGAAGAGCCTGTGGCTCGACACGTCGCCTCTTTTATCCCACGTAAGTCGACTTTTACCAAGATTCTTTTAGTCTGCCTCCCACCATGAAGCCATTACTAAATCTTCATAAACGGGGTCTCAAGCTGCTACTCCTAAGAAAGGCTTCCCTTTTGAACTCAGACTATAAACAAGCGAATATTCTCCCTCTGATCCGTACATTAGTGTACAACAAAGGAATAACAATGCACAAGATTATGGCAGGAAATGCACCACCAACACTTGAAAAAAGAGAAATACGAATACGAAACATATATACACATGTGTGGTTCGTCCGTCGGGATCGACGAGGACCATCTAGTCATCCTGGGGGTGGGTGGGTTGGGCTCTGTGGGTGCGCAGATGACTGGTCAGGCCAATCGGCGCCCGGAAGGTTCTGACGCAGTGTGGACAGGGGATGGTGGCGGCTGTCGGGGACTTGCTGGCACTGCTTTTCCTGGTCTGTCTGCGTTGCTCTGCTGCAGCGATTCTGTTGGCCTCACAGGATTTGGCGCCTTTGTGGACAGCTGAACGCCACTTTGGTCTGTCCATTGCATTCAGCTCCCATGTGTCGTGGCTGATGTTGAAGGCCTTCAGAGAAGCTTTCAGAGTGTCTTTGAAGCGCTTCTTTTGGCCTCCATGGGAGCGCTTGCCATGTTGGAGTTCGCTGTCCAGCAGGTTCTTGGGGAGCCGGTGGTCTGGCATGCGAACTACATGGCCTGCCCAGCGCAGCTGGGCCTGCATCAAGACGGTGTAGATGCTGGGCAAGTTTGCACGAGTGAGCACCTCTGTGTCAGTGATCATTTCTTGCCATTTTATGCCGAGAAGTTTTCTGAGGCTGGTGGTGTGGAAGTGGTTCAGCTTTTTGGCGTGGCGTTTGTAGACCGTCCATGATTCACATCCATAGAGCAGTGTGGTGAGAACTATGGCCTTGTATACTTTGAGCTTCGTCTCCAGGGTGATGACTCTCCTGTTCCAAACGTTCTTATGGAGTCTGCCGAAGGCAGCGCTGGCTTTGGCGAGTCTGGCATTCACCTCGTCGTCGATGACAACTGTGCGAGAGAGTGCACTGCCCAGGTATGTGAACTTGTCCACCGCGTTCAGTCGTTGCCCGTTGATGAAGATGTTTAGTTCAGTGTAAGGCTTTCCTGGAGCTGGCTGGCGCATCACCTTAGTCTTCTTTGTGCTGATTGTGAGGCCAAAGTTGTCACAGGCAGCAGAGAACTTGTCGACGCTGTGTTGCATGTCAGCTTCGGAGGCAGCGTTGAGAGCGCAGTCATCAGCAAACAGGAAGTCGTTGACGGTGTCTGTCCTCACCTTGGTTTTTGCTTGAAGCCTCCTGAGGTTGAAGAGTGAGCCATCTGTGCGGTACCTGATGCCAATGCCTACGTCAGCGTCTCTGAAGGCATCTGTCAGCATGGCTGAAAACATGAGACTGAACAGGGTGGGAGCAAGAACACACCCTTGCTTGACTCCGTTGGAGACAGGGAATGGTTCTGAAGTCTCTCCGTTGTCTTAGACTCGGGCCAGCATCCCATCGTGTAGTTGCCGTGTGATGGTGATGAACTTTCTGGGACATCCGCACTTCGCCATGATTCTCCAAAGGCCATCTCTGCCAACAGTATCGAAGGCCTTGGTCAGATCGACATAGGTGGAGTAAAGGTCGTCGTTCTGTTCCTGACACTTCTCCTGGAGCTGCCTGGCAGCAAACACCATGTCGATAGTCCCGCGTTCTTTCCGGAAGCCACACTGGCTCTCTGGTCGGAGACCTTGCTCAAGGTGCGCTATGAGACGGTTGAGTAGCACTCTGGCCAGAGTCTTGCCTGCGACGGACAGCAGGGATATTCCACGATGGTTGTCACAGGCCTGACGATTTCCTTTGCGCTTGTACAGGTGTATGATGGAAGCGTCTTTGAAGTCCTGTGGAACTGCCTCATGCTGCCAGATGAGCTGGAACAGCTGATGAAGCTTCTCAGTCAGCGCCATACCACCTTCTTTGTAGACCTCAGCTGGAATGGAGTCTGAGCCAGGGGCTTTGCATTGGATAGCAGACGGATAGCTTTCTGGGTCTCCTGCAAAGTTGGAATGGTATCCAACGACTCACTGACTGGCACCTGGGGGAGTCGGTCGATGGCTTCATCATTGATGGTGGAAGGGCGGTTCAGTGCGCTGTCAAAGTGTTCAGCCCATCTCTCAAAGATCCCGTCCTTTTCAGTGATCAGGGTAGAACCATCAGCACTGAGGAGTGGAGCAGATCCGGAGGTGGTGGGACCGTAGACTTCTTTCAGGCCGTTATAGAAGTTCTTCATGTCGTTCCTGTCTGCAAAGCCCTGGATCTCATCAGCTTTGTTGCTCAACCAGGAATCCTGTATCTGCCGCAACTTCAGCTGGATGGTGCTGCGTGCGCTCTTCAGTATGTCTTTCTTTGACTGTGACTTGGGATCTTCAGTGTGGGCTCTGTAGGCTTGGTGTTGTCTTCCAGCAGCTGCTTGATCTCAGTGCAGTTCTCATCAAACCAGTCTTTGTGCTTCCTGGCAGAAGGCCCCAGGCACTCCATGGCAGTGTTGTACACCGTCTCATGCAGTGCGCCCCATGCTGCCTCCACATTCTGGTTGTCCAGCACGGTGGACTCAAGGCGTTCCTCCAGGGTGTCAGCAAAGCACTGCTTGATGTTGCCTAGCTCCAGCTTGTTGACATTCAGGCGTTTGGGTGCTTTCATACCCTGAGGCCGTCTCTTGGGCTGGATGCGGAGGTTGAGTTTGGAGACGATAAGGCGGTGGTCTGTCCAGCACTCGGCGCCGCACATGGCCCTCGTGACTCGTACGTCCTGCCTGTCCCTCTTCCTGACGATGACAAAGTCGATGAAATGCCAATGCCCAGAGCGAGGATGCATCCATGACGTCCTGTTACGGGTAGGGAGGCAGAAGACGGTGTTTGTGATAAGAAGGTTGTGCTCGGCACATGTCTGGAGAAGTAGTTGACCATTGCTGTTACAGTTGCCAACCCCATGCTTCCCAATCACGCCTTCCCAGGAGGTGCTGTCACAACCAACTCTCGCGTTAAAGTCACCAAGAATGATGAGCTTGTCTGCGTTGGGAACAGTGGTGATGACAGCGTTCAGGTCCTCGTAGAACCTGTCCTTGATCTCATCCGTGTTGGTCATGGTGGGCGCGTAGGTGCTGACAATGGTGGTAAACTTCTTCCCGTTACATAAAGGGGGTTTCATCGTCATCAGGCGATCGTTCACTCCTTTCGGGGGCCAGCCAGCTTGCCAACGAGGGTTGTCTTCACTGCAAAGCCAACTCCAGCCTCACGTTTCTCTTCAGGTCCGCGACCACTCCAAAAGAAGGTGTAGCCTGCGCCTCGCTCACAGAGTTCACCTTCTTTTGCCAGTCTGGTCTCACTTAAGGCAGCGATGTCGATGTTGTACCTGGCTAGTTTACTCGCAATGAGTGCTGTGCGTCTCTGTGGTCTGTCCGAGTCGCCTCTGTCCAGAAGCGTACGCACGTTCAATGTAGCAATGGTCAATGGGGTGCTCCTTGTTTTCTTCTTTCTTTCCTTTGTGTGTCGACCGCTTGAGTAGGGTCTCCGTCAGCCGCGGTATGCTGACTAGGGTGGTGTGGAGCAGGCAATTTTTAGGGCACCTTTTCTAGCCCCTTCCTCATGCCATGGAGGTGAGCAGTGCTGTCCTGAAGAGGGCTGCTCAGTCGCCAGGGGGCTGCCGATCTCCACCGCTTCTCCGGTCGGTGAAAAACGACCCTATGGCCTGAGCCGCCTGTGTGCAGGTCCGCGGCTACGACTGCCAATGTACCCACACCTATCGCTTCGTCGCTCACCTGTCGCCACAGGGCTTGGGGAAAACGATGGTATGGGATGAAGGATGACTGATGACTTGCGCGATGACTTTGTTTATAGTGAGGAGGAGATGCGCACCGTCGACCTCACTCTCTTGTCCGAGACCGTCTGTATCCAGTGGCAAGACGAGGTCAAGACGACTGGAGATGGAAACGGATGCAGTGGATGACCAGGATGTCCTATGTGCCTCATCCTGCCCTCAGCACTCCACAGTGCTCTGCTGCAACCGCCTTCCTCTCCGTTGAACCATGAAGGTTTCTTCCGCAGACTCCGCCGGATCCAGTCTTCACAAGCTTGGGTAGACAAGCCCTAACTCACCGAGGGTTTGAGACCCGTCGGCTACCCTCACCTAGTTTAGCCAGCCTGTCCTAGCCGTTGCCCGGGGGTTGGGCGCTGCCGCATGCTAGCAGCTTCTAGGACCCATAAGTGAGAGCTGGGTGCCGGTGGGGACCAACAGAGGACGAACCACTCCCGGAAGAGCGTGACAAGCCCCCCTCTAGAGGTACTACCCCTCCCGTACACCCCTAACCCCCTATGTGACACGTACAGTGCCATACACAAGTTCAAGTTCAAGATTTAATTATCCTTTCACTCCTATTGGAGTATGGAGGATTAATGCAAAATAATCTTTTCGTGCCCAGAACAAACATTTCCAAATAAACAATGTCACATAAAAGTTGAGAAAACACAAATGTCTTGACTCCAAAAGTGTAGCTAGGCAACATTTGCAAATCTAATCATCTTACTTACATCTATAATGACTTTTTTGCCTCCTTTGAGCATATTACAAAAATTAAAAACCGATTTTGGAGACAAATATTTTTAGGAACATATGTATATCGTAACTGATCATAACTGGGACATTCCATTATAAAATGAAACTCATCACCAATCATGACATGTTACAAGCCTTAGAAAGCCGTAACTCTCGTTGTATGCCTTTGTGTCTCCCTGTTTCTATTTCCAGCTTATGATTACTGCTTCGAAATCTGAAGAAGCTGATAACGTAATCATCAGGCATTTGACTTATATATTTTTCTTTACCAAATCCACTTTTGAAATTTCGATAAAATAAACATGTACTACTCGCCTCTAGAGCATGTTTTGAAAACTATCTCTCAAAGCAATGTTGACATTCTTGCAGAAAGATTCCCTCTCTTAGAAGAATTGAGCATCCCAAACACAGTCATACACTGCTTCTATTAAAATTTGTCTGATACAACTCATCCATTTTGAAGAATAAATACCATTTCTATATGAGTCAAGTAATATCAAATATATTTTCCCAGAATATTTTTCTGTGTTTGATATCACTAAGCTGGTCCAAAATCGAACTAATCTCATGTTCACTAACACACTAATTGGATAAATAACAGTTTCTCCATAAACAATTTGGATCATAGTATTTCTGTTCAGTTCGAACAAGCGTTTCAAAAATATCAATTCTAATTTTTCAAGTATATCTACATTTTCATAACCCCATATTTCTGCACCATACAACAAAATAGGAACAATCATAGACTGGTACATGCCCAGAATGATATGTAAAGGTAATTCTTGATTTCTGGCTGACTGAAGTAACGAAAATATAGCTTTTTGGGCCTGTTCATAAATCATTTTTTTAGCTTTGTAAAAAGTTCCGTTTCTACTAAATTCGATACCAAGATATTTAAAAGAATCGACAACATCCAAACATGTATCACCAAACTTAAAAACAGGCTTTGGCTTGTTTGTAGAATTAAATATCATCACTTTAGTTTTCTTTACATTGACCACTAGTTTCCATTTTAAACAATATTTGTGAAAAAAAACATTGAGGGAATGTTGTAATCCTTCTTTCGTCTCCGAAAGTAAAATTGTGTCATCTGCATACAACAGTACAAATAACTGCATGTAACTATCTAAGTCTGAAATGTTAACAGTCAATAAAAGATCAACAGATGGACTCTGATGCTCAGTCAAATACAACTCTAAATCATTGAGATACAGAGAAAAAAGCAAAGGCGAGAGATTTTCTCCTTGTCGTACACCCTTACAAATGCTAAAGAAATAAGATTTTTCACCATTTAAAAAAACACATGACTTAATTCTATCATACATGTTCATTATGACACGCAAAATTTTACCATTCACACCTTCATGAGCACGTTTTTGCCATAACCCACTTCTCCAAACTGAATCAAAGGCTTTTTTTTTTTTTTTTTTTTTTTTTTTTCAATCAACAAAAGTACAGCAAAGCTTCTTCTTTTTCATGAAGAAAATATAAATTAGCGATTTCAAAACAAATATTTGATCTAATGTAATGAATGGGACACACACACACACACACACACACACACACACACACACACGCACGCCCGCACGCACACACACACACACACACACACACACAGACCTGTATCACTGACAAAAAAAGGTCATAGATGTTCATACACACACACACGCACACACCCACACACACACACACACACACACACACACACACACACACACACACACACACACACACACACACACACACGCACGCACGCACGCACACACACAAACACACACACAGACTTGTATCATTGACAAAAAAAGGTCATAGAAAGATGTTCATACCACAGTCACCACAAAAGCCAGAGTACTTGAGGACAAGGTGAAGAGATAGGACCGCTAGAAACCAAAACATCTGGCCCTTCATCACTTCAAGGAACAGACCTTGCCTTCTGATAACACTCACTGTGGGAAGACGTCAGCCTCCTGATAACACTCACTGTGGGAAGACGTCAGCCTCCTGATAACACTCACTGTGGGAAGACATCAGCCTTCTGACAGCACTCACTGTGGGAAGATGTCAGCCTCCTGACAACACTCACTGTGGGAAGACGTCAGCCTCCTGATAACACTCACTGTGGGAAGACGTCAGCCTCCTGATAACACTTACTGTGGGAAGACGTCAGCCTCCCGATAACACTCACTGTGGGAAGACGTCATCCTCTTGACAGCACTCACTGTGGGAAGACGTCAGCCTCCTGATAACACTCACTGTGGGAAGACGTCAACCTCCTGATAACACTTACTGTGGGAAGACGTCAGCCTCCTGATAACACTCACTGTGGAAAGACGTCAGCCTGACAACACTCACTGTGGGAAGACATCAGCCTTCTGACAGCACTCACTGTGGAAAGACGTCAGCCTGATAACACTCACTGTGGGAAGACATCAGCCTTCTGACAGCACTCACTGTGGAAAGACGTCAGCCTCCTGACAGCACTTACTGAGGAAAGACGTCAGCCTTCTGTCAGCACTTACTGAGGAAAGACATCAGCCTTCTGTCAGCACTTGCTGTGGGAAGGCATCGGGCTTCCGTCAGCACTCACTGTGGGAAGACGTCAGCCTTCTGACAACACTCACTGTGGGAAGACGTCAGCCTCCTGATAACACTCACTGTGGAAAGACGTCAGCCTCCTGATAACACTCACTGTGGAAAGAAGTCAGCCTCCTGATAACACTCACTGTGGGAAGACGTCAGCCTCCTGATAACACTCACTGTGGGAAGACGTCAGCCTCCTGATAACACTCACTGTGGAAAGACGTCAGCCTCCTGATAACACTCACTGTGGGAAGACGTCAGCCTCCTGATAACACTCACTGTGGGAAGACGCCTGCCTTCTGACAGCACTCACTGTGGGAAGACGTCAGCCTCCTGATAGCACTCACTGTGGGAAGACGTCAGCCTTCTGACAGCACTCACTGTGGGAAGACGTCAGCCTTCTGACAGCACTCACTGTGGGAAGACGTCAGCCTCCTGATAACACTCACTGTGGGAAGACGTCAGCCTTCTGACAGCACTCACTGTGGGAAGACGTCAGCCTCCTGATAGCACTCACTGTGGGAAGACGTCAGCCTCCTGACAGCACTTACTGTGGGAAGACGTCAGCCTCCTGACAGCACTTACTGTGGGAAGACGTCAGACTTCTGACAACACTCACTGTGGGAAGACGTCAGCCTCCTGACAACACTCACTTTGGGAAGACGTCATCCTCCTGACAACACTCACTTTGGGAAGACGTCATCCTCCTGACAGCACTCACTGTGGGAAGACGTCAGCCTCCCGACAGCACTTACCCTGGGAAGACGTCATCCTCCTGACAGCACTCACTGTGGGAAGACGTCATCCTCCTGACAGCACTTACCCTGGGAAGACGTCATCCTCCTGACAGCACTCACTGTGGGAAGACGTCATCCTCCCGACAGCACTCACTGTGGGAAGACGTCATCCTCCCGACAGCACTCACTGTGGGAAGACGTCAGCCTTCTGACAGCACTTACCCTGGGAAGACGTCAGCCTTCTGACAACACTCACTGTGGGAAGACGTCATCCTCCTGACAACACTCACTTTGGGAAGATGTCAGCCTCCTGACAGCACTTACTGTGGGAAGACGTTATAGTAAAAGAAGACCGATGAAATGGCGTCAAGAAAGAGCAAATATGAAACAATTTCCCATCAAAGGCTGAGGAAGTCCCAGAGTGTATTATGAATGTTGAAGAATTTACTGGGGAGCAGTAAGAGGCAGACTAAAAGAATCTTGGTAAAAGTCGACTTACGTGGGATAAAAGAGGCGACGTATCGAGCAACAGGCTCTTCTTCAGGCAACTGAAAGACTGGAGAGCCTTTGGTCTGTAGTCTACAACAGTTGAAGAATTGACTGGTGAGCCTTTGGTCTGTAGTCTACAACTGTTGAAGAATTGACTGGAGAGCCTTTGGTCTGTAGACTACAACTGTTGAAGAATTGACTGGTGAGCCTTTGGTCTGTAGTCTACAACTGTTGAAGAATTGACTGGAGAGCCTTTGGTCTGTAGTCTACAACTGTTGAAGAATTGACTGGTGAGCCTTTGGTCTGCAGACTACAACTGTTGAAGAATTGACTGGAGAGCCTTTGGTCTGTAGACTACAACTGTTGAAGAATTGACTGGTGAGCCTTTGGTCTGTAGTCTACAACTGTTGAAGAACTGACTGGAGAGCCTTTGGTCTGTAGACTACAACTGTTGAAGAATTGACTGGAGAGCCTTTGGTCTGTAGTCTACAACTGTTGAAGAATTGACTGGAGAGCCTTTGGTCTGTAGTCTACAACTGTTGAAGAACTGACTGGAGAATTGACTGGTGAGCCTTTGGTCTGTAGTCTACAACTGTTGAAGAATTGACTGGAGAGCCTTTGGTCTGTAGTCTACAACTGTTGAAGAACTGACTGGAGAGCCTTTGGTCTGTAGACTACAACTGTTGAAGAATTGACTGGAGAGCCTTTGGTCTGTAGTCTACAACTGTTGAAGAACTGACTGGAGAATTGACTGGTGAGCCTTTGGTCTGTAGTCTACAACTGTTGAAGAACTGACTGGAGAGCCTTTGGTCTGTAGTCTACAACTGTTGAAGAATTGACTGGAGAGCCTTTGGTCTGTAGTCTACAACTGTTGAAGAATTGACTGGAGAGCCTTTGGTCTGTAGTCTACAACTGTTGAAGAATTGACTGGAGAGCCTTTGGTCTGTAGTCTACAACTGTTGAAGAATTGACTGGAGAGCCTTTGGTCTGTAGTCTACAACTGTTGAAGAACTGACTGGAGAGCCTTTGGTCTGTAGTCTACAACTGTTGAAGAATTGACTGGAGAGCCTTTGGTCTGTAGTCTACAACTGTTGAAGAATTGACTGGAGAGCCTTTGGTCTGTAGTCTACAACTGTTGAAGAACTGACTGGAGAGCCTTTGGTCTGTAGTCTACAACTGTTGAAGAACTGACTGGAGAGCCTTTGGTCTGTTTTTCTCATACAAACGGCTGCAGTTTCAGTCAGAGAAGCGTCAGTCAAGATAAAGTTAGACGGTGACTGCTGGACCCTGCGGACTTCCTATATCACTTCTTCTTTCCGGATCCTCCTGGTCTAGTTTGGATTCTTTGGCAGTACTTCTCTAACAGACTGGATCTCTCAGGTGGTGATAATTTGGTTACCATGCTAAAAGGTCAAATGACCATATTTTCTGCACCATTTTAAAGTCTTCCTATTCAAATGTTGCAAGTCCTGATGCCTTTTGTACATTTTTTATCTGGTTCTCTTTGCGCTTCTCTTTTGAATGAAAATGCACTCAGGCTTGCAAAATTCTTTCTCTGATGCCTCGGAGGAATGCTTTAAAGTTTTTGGCTGCTGTTGAACAACTTCATCATCAAAGTTTTTTTGTTTGTTAATTCTGAAGCGTTTTATAGCAATCTCCATGCTATGGGCTCAGGTCCTCATAAATTTGCAGATATGCCCAGAGGCGTCACCAGAGAACCAGGATCTGTCAGCAGAGGTGTCACCAGAGAACCAGGATCTGTCAGCAGAGGTGTCAACAGAGAACCAGGAACTGTCAACAGACAGGTGTCAACAGAGAACCAGGAACTGTCAACAGAGAACCAGGATCTGTCAGCAGAGGTGTCAACAGAGAACCAGGGACTGTCAACATAGAGGTGTCAACAGAGAACCAGGAACTGTCAACAGAGAACCAGGGACTGTCAACATAGAGGTGTCAACAGAGAACCAGGAACTGTCAACAGAGAACCAGGAACTGTCAACAGAGAACCAGGAACTGTCAACAGAGAACCAGGAACTGTCAACAGAGAACCAGGAATGGTCAACAGAGAGGTGTCAACAGAGAACCAGGAACTGTCAACAGAGGTGTCAACAGAGAGCCAGGAACTGTCAACAGAGGTGTCAACAGAGAGCCAGGATATGTCAACAGAGAGGTGACAACAGAGAACCAGGATCTGTCAACAGTGATGTGTCAACAGAGAACCAGGAATGGTCAACAGATAGGTGTCAACAGAGAACCAGGAATGGTCAACAGAGAGGTGTCAACAGAGAACCAGGATCCGTCAACAGAGAACCAGGATCTATCAACAGAGAACCAGGATCTATCAACAGAGAGGTGTCAACGGAGAACCAGGGACTGTCAACAGAGAACCAGGATCCGTCAACAGAGAACCAGGATCTATCAACAGAGAGGTGTCAACAGAGACCCAGGGACTGTCAACAGAGAGGTGTCAACAGAGAACCAGGATCCGTCAACAGAGAGGTGTCAGTGAGAACCATAATATGTCAACAGAGAACCAGGATCTATCAACAGAGAGGTGTCAACAGAGAACCAGGGACTGTCAACAGAGAGGTGTCAACAGAGACCCAGGGACTGTCAACAGAGAGGTGTCAACAGAGAACCAGGATCCGTCAACAGAGAGGTGTCAGTGAGAACCAGAATATGTCAACAGAGAACCAGGAACTGTCAGCAGAGAGGTGTCAAGAGAGTGCAGTGACCTTGAAAGATGGCATATGGCAGTCAATGGTTCTGTGTGTGGGGCGGGGCTGCGGGGGGGGTGTGGGGGGGGGGGGGGGGGTGCGGGAGGGGGGGGGGGTAGATTGGTAGATTGAATAAGCAACAATTGCTTTTTTACATCAAGCCATCAATGTAAAAAAAAAGAAAAAAAGAAGAAAAAATACAGGAGAGAGAGAGAACACTAATGCTCGGACATAAATACACCATGCTTATCCTGTTCACGTGCACATATTCCCTCATACACTACAAAGTCCTAGCCAAAACAAGCATACACAAAACATTTCACATTTAATAACAGAAGTATTTGACTAATAGATCGATAATTGTTTTACTTTTAATCCTTTTCAATAAGGTGATTTTTTCTGATTTTTCTTAAACACGTTCTTATTCGCGAAATTTTTAGAATGAGTGGAAGATTATTCCATAAATTTCGACCTGAATATAGAACGCTGGATTTGAAAAGATTGTTTCTTGGTCTGGGTATGCAGAGCATGCGGTTGTGTCTGTGTTCATTAGTTCTAAAAGTGTCCGCAATCTTCTTTTTTTTGAGCATTTCCATACATTATGCATGCAAACAGCTTTGTTGAAGTACAGCCTGTTGTGAAAAGATAATATATTAAGTTGTTTATGGTCCATTGGGGTCAGGGAGCTCGATTTTAACAATACTATTTTCAGTGCTCTTTTATACATACCGTGAATACATTTCATGTTTGAGAGGCTACAGCTGTCCCATGAGGTCGACGCATAATCGATTACTGGCAGAATGTGTGCACAGAAGAAGAGCTTTTGTGAATGGACATTGAGGATCTTTTTGATTTTTGCTAGCTGAAGTATTCTGTTCGAGAGACGTTTACTTAAGTACCTCGTATGATCAGTCCAAGATATATCTTTGTCAATAATGACACCCAAAATTTTATGTGAATCTACCTCTCCAATTTTATTTATGCTTAGGGAATAGTGGTTTGAAGCGATGTTTCATTTTTTGTCGTGCACATACATACATGCACTTCGTTTTCTGAGCATTTAAGGACATGTGATTCAATCGTGTCCAGTCATTAAGTTTCATAATATCACCTTGGAGTTCATCAGTTAGTTTATATGCGTCTGAATTGCTTGAATGTAGGAATGTGTCATCTGCAAACATTTCACATTTACATTCTATATAACAAGGTAAGTCATTAACATAAGAGGAGAATAAAATTGGCCCTAAGATGGATCCCTGTGGTACTCCATTTTGAGTAGATGTAAAACTTGAGGTTTTATTATTTACTGTTATTGTTTCCTGTCAGAAATAAAAGATTGTGTGAAGTGAGTATACTCTGGTGGTAATTTATAAGTTTCTAATTTACGTAGTAACAAGGAGTGATTGATTACATCAAAAGCTTTTTCAAAATCTATAAAGAGGAGACCTGTGAATCTATTTTCATTTATGTTATGTAGAAGACTGTCAGTGAGTTGTATGAGGGCTGTATGACAAGAATGGTTTTTACGGAATCCGGACTGTTCTTCATGGATCAGGTCGTTGTCAAAGAGATAAGAATGTAAACATTTTTGGAAGTGTTTTTCAATGGGTTTTGACAGAGCAGACAAGACTGAAATTGGTCTATAGTTAGATGGGTTAGAAGAATCACCCGATTTGTACAGTGGAATGACTCTAGCCTGCTTGAATTTTGAAGGAAAACATTTCTTATTGATACACAAATTATAAAGATATGTCAAAGTATCTACAGTAACAGGGGAAGAAAGCTGTAATATCCATCCATCTAACCCGTCCACATCACGTGTGCCAGACTGTTTTTCAGTTGTGATAGACTTTGACTTACATCCAAGACAGTCATTGGTTGATGACTAAACGGAACATGAATTTTCTTTGAATCAATATATTGTTTTAGAATACAGCGGTCATTTTCACTGGTCCTATCACTTGATTGTTTTTCAGCAATGGTTGCAAAATGCTTATTTAACTGATTTGCTGTTACATCAGTGATACTTTATTGATGTTTTGAGACATGTTTGTTATTCAATTTGTTAATGGCTTTCCAAATCAGACCCAAATCTTTTGTATTAATTAACATTTTCTGAAAATAATTACATTTGGATTTACGTTTCATGGCGTTTACTTTATTTCTTTGTTTCTTATATTGTTCGTTTGATCCATACATCTTCCGATAATCTATGTGGTGTATTTCAATGTCAGTTTCTTTTGTTATCCATTGTGGATTTGTTTCTTGTCCAACTCTTTTCCTAATAAATGGTGCATGCATGCTATGAACAGAAAAAAAATGTATTTATCCAAAACTCGACAGCTTCATCAGGTTCTCTTAACTGATATACATAATCTAAATGTGAGTTTGCTAAATCAGAGAGAAAATCGCCTTCTTCAAAATTCTTAAAACTCTTATTCAATATAGTTTTATGTCCTGCCTTTGGAACTTTAACAGGATTTTTAAACCAGGTGAGACAGACTGGGGAATGATCACTAGTGCCACAAGGTGGAACACATGCCTCCACAATGTGTTGTTTTGTGGTTACGTTAATGTGATCTGTTATGGTATTTGTACTTTCAGTTGTGCGTGTTGGTCTGACAATTCATTGTTCTAAGCCATGCGTGGAATTGTTCTGATGCCACTTTGGTTTTGGTTTAAGCAGGTCTAAATTGAAATCACCCAGAATAATAATTTCATGATTTAACATTATCACCTCATCCATTACAGAACTAAATGTGTGTGTGTGTGTGTGTGTGTGTGTGTGTGTGTGTGTGTCTGTGCGCGCGCATGTGTTTATTTTGGATGATGTTTGTAAGTGTAGACCCACTCCGGCACTCGTGCATTACGTGCTGCTTGTGGGTTAAGGATTCTGTGTAATGCATGTGTTGCACTGTGTAGCATGAGGCTCAGCTCAGTGGCAGTTTTCTTATTTAGTGAGCTACAGGAGGTTTCTCCGTGGGCAGAGCTGGATTAGTTTGGCAATTAAGCCAGAGACATGGCCAGGTCAACAGTCAGTGGAACAACACACTTGGCCAGGTCAACAGTCAGTAGAACAACACACTTGACCAGGTCAACAGTCAGTGGAACAACACACTTGGCCAGGTCAACAGTCAGTGGAACAACACACTTGGCCAGGTCAACAGTCAGTAGAACAACACACTTGGCCAGGTCAACGGTCAGTAGAACAACACACTTGGCCAGGTCAACAACAGTCAGTAGAACAACACACTTGGCCAGGTCAACAACAGTCAGTAGACCAACACACATGGCCAGGTCAACAGTCAGTGGAACAACACACTTGGCCAGGTCAACAGTCAGTAGAACAACACACTTGGCCAGGTCAACAACAGTCAGTGAAACAACACACTTGGCCAGGTCAACAACAGTCAGTAGACCAACACACATGGCCAGGTCAACAACAGTCAGTGGAACAACACACTTGGTCAGGTCAACAGTCAGTAGAACAACACACTTGGCCAGGTCAACAACAGTCAGTGGAACAACACACTTGGCCAGGTCAACAGTCAGTAGAACACACTTGGCCAGGTCAACAACAGTCAGTGGAACAACACACTTGGCCAGGTCAACAGTCAGTAGAACAACACACTTGGTCAGGTCAACAGTCAGTAGAACAACACACTTGGCCAGGTCAACAGTCAGTAGAACAACACACTTGGCCAGGTCAACAGTCAGTGGAACAACACACTTGGCCAGGTCAACAACAGTCAGTGGAACAACACACTTGGCCAGGTCAACAGTCAGTAGAACAACACACTTGGCCAGGTCAACAGTCAGTAGAACAACACACTTGGTCAGGTCAACAGTCAGTAGAACAACACACTTGGCCAGGTCAACAACAGTCAGTGGAACAACACACTTGGCCAGGTCAACAGTCAGTAGAACACACTTGGCCAGGTCAACAACAGTCAGTGGAACAACACACTTGGCCAGGTCAACAGTCAGTAGAACAACACACTTGGCCAGGTCAACAGTCAGTAGAACAACACACTTGGCCAGGTCAACAACAGTCAGTGGAACAACACACTTGGCCAGGTCAACAACAGTCAGTGGAACAACACACTTGGCCAGGTCAACAGTCAGTAGAACACACTTGGCCAGGTCAACAGCAGTGTTTGTGTTGGGTCCGAGAGGAAGGACGTTCAGTCAGACTGAAATTTGTCAAGTTGTCAACACACAGGTTGCAGCCGGAAATGGATGGCACTCAGCCATACCGGAATTCATGGCTCGTTGAGGCTTTGTCACCTGGCCACTCCTCTCCCTGTGTGTGTGTGTGTGTGTGTGTGTGTGCGCGCGCGTCTGTGTGTGCGTGCGTGTGTCTGTGTGTACGTGTGTCTGTGTCTCTCTGCCTCTGTGTGTGTTTGTGTGTGTGCGTGTTTATGTGTGTGCATGCTTGTGCGTGTGCGCGCCTGCTCGTGTGTATGTGTATGCACGCGTTCAGCTATTGCCCGAATGGTGATAGAACCAGAGATATCACTTGACCATATATAAACACCCCCTGCACATGTACGTGTGTCTGTGTGCATGTGTTTGTGTGTATGTGGCTCTCTGCCTCTGTGTCCTGATTTTTTTTTTTTTTTTTTTTTTGGGGGGGGGGGGGGGAGGCTTGGGAGGGGCTGTTTTTTTTGGTTTTTTTTGTTTGTTTTTTTGGTTTTTTTTTAGGGGGGATGGTTTGATCTTTTTCCTTCACGACATGATGATGTTTGTATCATGATTATGTAAATGTACATGTTTATTATGTAGATGTGCATGTTTAAATGTGAATGTGAATGTCATGTCTTTATTTCTTCATCTCTTTGCTACTTTGTGGATGTTTTGATTCATATTCAATTTCCATTTGCCCTGAGGGCTGGATGAAAAAAAGCACATGTATGCTTATTCCACTTCCCTCAATAAAAAACTTCGTTCGTTCGTGTGTATGTGTATGCGCGCGTGTTTGTATGTGATGACGCAAGAGAAATCACTTAGCCATATATGAATACACCCTGTAAAGGCACAAGTGTGTGTGTGTGTGTGTGTGTGTGTGTGTGTGTGTGTGTGTGTTATCTTCAGTTTAACGTCTATTCACTATAAGTGTTTTTAGACGGAAATGAGTAAAGTAGTGGATAAAGGAAAGAGAATGCATGTGAATATTAGTGAAAAAAAGTGTTCATGTTATGTATCAGAGGAAAGGTATATTATTATGTGAAAAAGTCTGAAGAGATCGTGGTGTGTATTGAGTGAGGTGTCATGGGAGGGAGAATATATCAAAATATACATATCAACAAGTATTAACCTACAACAATGTAAATATAAATAACATTAATTATAATACATCAAAGGAGGATACCAACTGGACTGGAGTTTAAAATTTCTGAAAACATTCTAAGCAATGAATAATCATTCAAAATCTTTTCAGTGGCTAATGAAATATTGGAAGAAAAGTCATCAACTACATCTTTTGGAATTAACGGTCTTATGCTCGGACAATGAATGAGTAGATGGCTTACAGTTATTTGCTTACCGCATATACATTTTATATTTTTAGAATATTTTGTACGAAAGGCATTTAAACGAATTCTATACATTAGACTTGTAATTTGTCTTGAATGTGCTGCTGGTGTCAAATTTAGAAAATGTTTGGGATTAGCTGCATTCTTTGTGTTTACACAACAGTGGTAATATTGTGTGTGTGTGTGTGTGTGTGTGTGTGTGTGTGTGTGTGTGTGTGTGTGTGTGCACGCGCATGCCTCCAGAATGGTGATAAATGTAGAAATATCATTTGGCCATTTTAAATGAACGTCGAACTCACACTCTGTAATACTTAAACAAAAAGGTACATCATCTTGCTTTTTGTCTAAAACTTTTAATCTCGTGAGTTCATAACAGACATGTCATCTATCTTTCTTTCCTTCATGCTTTCATCCTGTCTTTATCTCTGTGCACAGCATTCAGTGTTGACCCATCTTTCATCCTGTCTTTATCTCTGTCTACAGCACTCAGTGTTGACCCATCTTTCATCCTGTCTTTATCTCTGTCTACAGCACTCAGTGTTGACCCATCTTTCATCCTGTCTTTATCTCTGTCTACAGCACTCAGTGTTGACCTATCTTTCATCCTGTCTTTATCTCTGTGCACAGCATTCAGTGTTGACCCATCTTTCATCCTGTCTTTATCTCTGTGCACAGCACTCAGTGTTGACCTATCTTTCATCCTGTCTTTATCTCTGTCTACAGCACTCAGTGTTGACCTATCTTTCATCCTGTCTTTATCTCTGTGCACAGCACTCAGTGTTGACCCATCTTTCATCCTGTCTTTATCTCTGTCTACAGCAGTCAGTGTTGACCTATCTTTCATCCTGTCTTTATCTCTGTGCACAGCACTCAGTGTTGACCCATCTTTCATCCTGTCTTTATCTCTGTCTACAGCAGTCAGTGTTGACCTATCTTTCATCCTGTCTTTATCTCTGTGCACAGCACTCAGTGTTGACCCATCTTTCATCCTGTCTTTATCTCTGTCTACAGCAGTCAGTGTTGACCTATCTTTCATCCTGTCTTTATCTCTGTCTACAACACTCAGTGTTGACCTATCTTTCATCCTGTCTTTATCTCTGTCTACAGCACTCAGTGTTGACCTATCTTTCATCCTGTCTTTATCTCTGTGCACAGCACTCAGTGTTGACCTATCTTTCATCCTGTCTTTATCTCTGTCTACAGCACTCAGTGTTGACCTATCTTTCATCCTGTCTTTATCTCTGTGCACAGCACTCAGTGTTGACCTATCTTTCATCCTGTCTTTATCTCTGTCTACAGCACTCAGTGTTGACCTATCTTTCATCCTGTCTTTATCTCTGTGCACAGCACTCAGTGTTGACCTATCTTTCATCCTGTCTTTATCTCTGTCTACAGCACTCAGTGTTGACCTATCTTTCATCCTGTCTTTATCTCCATCTAAAGCAGTCAGTGTTGACCCTGTTCCCAGGACATGCAGCCACTGGTCAGCTGGTCACAGCACACATCACACCACTCTGTTGGTCAGTTTGCCAATGCCCTCAATTCCCACTTCTACCACGTCCCCCTTCTGAAACACACACACATATGCACGAGCGCGCGGTATGAAGTGTGCACACGATCTTGGAGGTCACTTCAGTTATTTTACTTATCAATAATCATTCAGTCAATCACTAAGACACAAACGCTGGACTGAAATTCACCGTGTAATTGTCAGCGACCTGCAATGGAATAATTTCCCCTAATCAAAAATATCTATACCAGTTTCTGATTCTTTTTTGTATATATATTTTTCCCCCCATAATATATGCACTATATATTAATAATGAGTAGGACGGGTAGACCTCACTGCGAAAGATCCAGTCGAAGCGATCAGCTTAACGTGTGCATTGTATAAAATAACATATTGTTCGATTGTCAGTTTTAGCTCTTCTATTTTCTGAAGGTTTTCTTCGATTGGTTGCAGCAGTAAAAGCTTTTTTCTACTTCTTCTTGTCAATGTTTTGTTCCATGGCTGAAATATCAGAGGTATCTTACGGTAAATGCGAACGGGCAAGTCTAATTCCGAATGATGGGTTTGAGTACATGTGAACAATAAAAACAAAGTGTTGAACTCATTAGACATACCATATTATTGAAACATCACACCAGACTGTTGTATTGTTGGTTTTGAACACATGCACACACAATTACACAAACGTACATTTTAACGCACACACCCCACACCACACATAAACCCCTTTTTAGAGCGCTCAGTAACTGTGCATCATTGTTCGTGAATAGACAAGTCGAAATACCTATGGTCTAACGCAAACGACAGTGGTAATGCACAATTCATTCAAGATATCCCATCAAATCAGCTATTTTAAACCGTGTCAAAAGTTCAAGTCCTACTACTTGCTTCCCTTGATTTTAGGATTTCAGAGCACGTTTGTGAACTTACTCAGCAGTAGTGCGCGAAGAGAAGAAAGAGCGCGAAAAAAGCCAGAAATAGTTGATGTTTGATCGGTTCTTTTAAGTGGACATCCATTAAAGTATTAAAACGATATCGAAGCATACGTTAAATTGTGAAATTTGTGTGGTGAGAAAGCTTCGAATTGGTGCGGTACACGAACCGTTCGCAATTGGTGGTGTGTCCATCGAGATCGATGATGACCATCGTTGTCATCCAGCTGGGGGATGGGGGGAGGGTGGTGGTGGGGTGGGGGGGGAGGATGCTCATGAATCTATCTGTGAATGCGCAGATGGCTGAATAGTCCAATCTGCGCACGAAATGTTCGCTGACAGTTGGGGCAGACAAAGACAGGCATATCATTGTCAGGGAGCTTGTTTGCCCGTGACTTTCTGGCCTGCCTCTTCTGAACAGCTGCTGCAGTCCTGTTGGCCTCGCACAACTTGGCGCCTTTGTGCACAGCAGCGCGCCATTTGTCACGGTCCACTGCAGATTCCTCCCAGGAGTCAGGGTTGATATCAAACGCTTTAAGAGAGACTTTCAGAGTATCTCTGAAGCGCTTCTTCTGACCTCCGTGTGATCTCTTCCCTTGTTGCAGCTCGCCATAGAAGAGCCTTTTGGGCAGCCGATGGTCTGGCATGCGCGCCACGTGTCCAGCCCAGCGAAGCTGGGACTGCATCAGGATGGTGAAGATGCTGGGAAGGGTGGCTTTTGCGAGCACCTCTGTGTCTGGGGTCCTGTCTTGCCACTTGATGTTCAGTAGCTTCCTGAGGCACGTTGTGTGGAAGTGGTTCAGCTTCTTGGCATGTCGTTGGTGCACTATCCAAGTTTCGCAGGCGTACAGTAGTGTGGGGAGAACTACTGCTCTGTAGACCTTTAGCTTGGTCTCAAGACTAATGCCTCTTCTGTTCCAGACATTTGCACTGAGTCTACCAAAAGTTGCGCTTGCTCTTGCAATCCTGACGTTTACTTCATCGTCGATGGTCGCATTTCGTGACAGTGTGCTGCCAAGGTATGTGAACCGCTCCACCGCACTGAGTCTCTGACCATTGACTGTGATGTTGGGCTCAACGTAGGGTTTCCCTGGGGCTGGCTGATGGAGAACTTCAGTTTTCCTCGTGCTGATGGTAAGGCCGAAGTTCCTGCTGGCAGTGGCAAACTTGTCAACGCTGAGTTGCATGTCAGCTTCAGATCCAGCGTTGAGGGCACAATCATCAGCAAACAAAAAGTCTCTGATGATGTCTGTCATGACCTTCGTTTTTGCTTGAAGCCTTCTGAGGTTAAACAACTTGCCATCTGTTCGGTACTTTAGGCCGATTCCAACATCGCCATCTCTGAAGGCATCAGTAAGCATTGCAGAGAACATGAGGCTGAACAGCGTTGGAGCCAGGACGCAGCCTTGCTTGACACCATTTGTGACAGCAAAAGGAGCAGATGTTTCGCCATTGTCCTGGACTCGAGCTTGCATGCCTTCATGGAATTGGCTGACCAAGGAAATAAATTTCCGAGGGCATCCGTACTTGGCCATGATCTTCCACAGTCCCTCTCTACTCACGGTGTCGAAGGCCTTAGTGAGGTCGACATAGGTGGAGAACAGATCAGCATTTTGCTCCTGACATTTCTCTTGCAGCTGCCTTGCAGCAAACACCATGTCGGTGGTTCCGCGCTCTTTCCGGAATCCACATTGGCTCTCAGGCAAATGACCTTGGTCAAGGTGTGCTGTGAGGCGGTTTAGTAGGATCCTGGCAAGTATCTTGCCTGTGATGGAGAGCAAGGAAATGCCCCGATGGTTATCACAGGCTTGCCGGTTCCCCTTTCGCTTGTACAAGTGAATGATAGATGCATCTTTGAAATCCTTGGGGATCGTCTCTTCTTTCCACATAAGTGAGTACAGCTGATGGAGCTTCTCAGTCAGCACAGTGCCTCCATCCTTGTAGACCTCTGCTGGTATGGAGTCTGAGCCAGGTGCTTTGCCACTGGATAGCAGACGGATTGCTTTCTGGGTCTCAAGAAGTGTTGGCGGATCGTCCAGTGCTTCGTTGATGGGGACTTGTGGGAGACGGTCTATGGCTTCATCATTTATGGAGGAAGGGCGATTTAAGACACTGTTGAAGTGCTCAGCCCAGCGTTCGAAAATTTTCTCCTTCTCGGTGATCAAGGTATTCCCATCTGCACTGAGGAGGGGGGATGATCCTGAGGATGTGGGGCCGTAGACTTCTTTTAAGGCATCATAGAACCTCTTCATATCGTGCCTGTCAGCATATCCCTGGATCTCATCAGCTTTGTCACTCAGCCACTTATCCTGCATCTGGCGTAACTTTTGCTGAACAGTCCTGCGGATGGCATCGTACGCATCCTTTTTTTGATGTGGACTTTGGGTTGCTCAGGTAGGCTTGATGCAGACGGCGTTTCTCATCCAGAAGCTGCTTGATTTCATCACAGTTTTCATCAAACCAGTCTTTGTGCTTTCTGGTCATGGGTCCCAGGGTCTCTGAAGCTGTACTATAGATCAGCTCACGCAGGGTCCTCCAGTCAGACTCCACATTCTGGTTGTCCAGAGAGGCAGATTCCAGACGATCTTCCAGCAGCTCCACAAAAGACTGTTTGATGGTGATGTTATTCAGCTTAGCGATGTTGAGCCGTTTTGGAGCCTTCTGGCCTTGGGGGCGTCTCTTGGGCTGGATTCGAATATTCAGCTTCGAGACTACAAGGCGATGGTCTGTCCAACACTCGGCACCGCACATGGTCTTTGTTACACGTACATCTTGCCTATCCCTTTTCCTGATGATGACGTAATCGATGAGATGCCAATGCTTTGAGCGAGGGTGCATCCATGACGTCCTGTTACGGGTAGGGAGGCAGAAAACTGTGTTGGTTATCAGCAGTTCGTGCTCTGAACAAGTCTGAAGCAAAAGCAATCCATTTGGGTTGCAGTGGCCCACACCGTGCCTTCCAATCACTACATCCCAGGAGATGTAGTCAGAGCCAACTCTAGCATTGAAGTCCCCAAGAATGATGAGCTTGTCTGCTTTAGGGATAGCAGCAATGACAGAGTGAAGGTCCTCGTAGAACTTCGCCTTCACTTCATCCGGGTTGGTCATGGTTGGGGCGTAGGCACTGACAATGGTGAGGTGCTTCTGGCCAGATGCCAGTGGGAGTTTCATGGTCATAAGCCTATCGTTGACTCCCTTTGGGATTCCAGCTAGCTTGCTGACAAGTGCTGTTTTTTACTGCAAAACCAACGCCAGCCTCACGTCGCTCTTCGCTTCCTCGTCCACTCCAGAAGAAGGTGTAACCAGATCCCCATTCACAGAGCTCGCCTTCGCCTGCAAGCCGAGTCTCACTCAAGGCTGCGATGTCAATGTTGTATCTGGCGAGTTCGGATGCAACTAGTGCCGTTCTCCTTTGGGGTCTGTCCGCGTTATCTCTGTCCAGGAGAGTCCTTATGTTCCAAGCACCAATGGTGAGAGGAACGATCCTTGTTTTTTTTCTTTTCTTTCTTTTTGTTTCGACTGCTGATGTAGGGTCCCCGCCAGCCGCGGTATGCTGGCCAGGGTGATATGGAGCAGGCAATTTTTAGGGCACCTTTTCTAGCCCCTTCCTCATGCCAGGGAGGTGAGCAGTGCATTCCTAAAGAGGGCTGCTCAGACGCTCAGACGGCTGCCGAGCTCCATCGCTGCTCCTGTCGACGAAGAACGACCCTATGGCCTGAGCCGCCTGCGTGCAGGTCTGCGGCTGCGACTGCCAGTGTACCCACACCTGTCGTTTCGTCGCTCGCCTGTCGCCACAGGACTTGGGGGTGATGAAGTGATGAAGCATGAAAGGTCATTTTGGATGACTGATGACTTGCGCGATGAGTTTGTTTAAAGTGAAGAGGAGCTGCGCAACGTCGACCTCACTCTCTCGTCCGGGTCCACCAATTTCCAGTGGCAAGACTAAGTCGAGACGACTGGAGGATGAGCACGGATGCAGTGGATGACCAAGATATCCTTTCGGTGTCTCATCTTGCTCTCTGCACTCCACAGTGCGTTGCTGTAACCGCCTTCCTCTCCGTTGAACCGATAGGTTTCTTCCGCAGATTCTGCCGGATCCAGACTTCGCATGCATGGGTAGACACACCCCGGGGGCCAACTGCGTGTGGCATGCACACAGCACAGTGGAGCTAGATGGCCGTCGGTGGCTCGCCTGAGCCAACGCCCTTTTATGGATCTCCATAAGGGTGTCTAGCCACCCGCCTCACCAGTCCCGGAAGGGAGCAGTGGGAGTGCCGGTTTAGTCGCCGGCAACCCGACCCTGAACAGGTTGTACTGGATTACATGTTACTTGTAGCAGATCTAATGACCTGACCTGACCGTTCGCAATTACACGCTATTTGACTCACTGCCAAAAGGTGGGCACATTGATGGTTGTGTATTTTCTATGACAAAAAAACTTATCCATTTATGTTGCGTGTGCTTTGCAATAATGTAGAAAAATGCCCAACGACACACCTGAGACAATATAAACTACCAATCCCTGTCAGTTTTACAGTAATTTGATCTGGACGGAAGTTAACCCCCCTAAAATGGGCTGCTAAAAATAGCACACGACGGAAGATCATCAATGTTTCTGTGCAACAACGTGCCTGGGGTACAAATCCAAATTATTGTTTATTAGGAGTGCGTTCCTTTACATTATGAAGCAAGAAGCCAAAATTATCTCTTGAACGAATGTTAATCCCATATGAAAACTTTGATGCTGGACATCATTCATTACGTAAACATTCTATCAAAATCATCATTCCCGGTGTATCACCTGCTAGGCTTTCCATTACACTGGGAATTGACACCATTTGTTAAAATGGACATTACACTAGGCTTTCCATTACACTGGGAATTGACACCATTTGTTAAAATGGACATTACACTAGGCTTTCCATTACACTGGGAATTGACACCATTTGTTAAAATGGACATTACACTAGGCTTTCCATTACACTGGGAATTGACACCATTTGTTAAAATGGACATTATACTACGCGAAAACATGAAGACAGATTTTTTTTTAAAGTGTTTTTTTCCGTTTTTTTAAAGCAATTTCTGAACGCTCTGATATGGAGGTAAACAATGATGTCCATAATCAAACCTCATCAAAATTAATTAATCCACTTTTTAAAAACTTTGACACCATCTGCACATCTGGACTGCCGAGGTGTACTTCCTGTTGCAGCTGATCGACAGAGAGGCGACATTGCGGTGTTCTGTCTGAACTGATCGATAAAGAGGCGACATTGCGGTGTTCTGTCTGAACTGATCGACAGAGAGGCGACATTGCGGTGTTCTGTCTGAACTGATCGACAGAGAGGCGACATTGCGGTGTTCTGTCTGAACTGATCGACAAAGAGGCGACATTGCGGTGTTCTGTCTGAACTGATCGACAGAGAGGCGACATTGCGGTGTTCTGTCTGAACTGATCGACAGAGAGGCGACATTGCGGTGTTCTGTCTGAACTGATCGATAAAGAGGCGACATTGCGGTGTTCTGTCTGAACTGATCGACAGAGAGGCGACATTGCGGTGTTCTGTCTGAACTGATCGACAAAGAGGCGACATTGCGGTGTTCTGTCTGAACTGATCGATAAAGAGGCGACATTGCGGTGTTCTGTCTGAACTGATCGACAAAGAGGCGACATTGCGGTGTTCTGTCTGAACTGATCGACAAAGAGGCGACATTGCGGTGGCGGTTGGGCCACTGGCAAGCTGAACGCTGATGTGCGAGTCCTTCCATCTTCATTCTTCGTCATGAAGAGGGCAGTGAGAAAGCCTTAGAAGACATTGAAATATAAAAAGAGAGACTGCTAAATCTGGAAGCAGAAGACATTAAGTTGTCTGTGTTGGATGATTAAGCAAAGTGAAGAAATAATCCCTAATGAGTATGATGCGAGAAATGTAGAGAGTGAAGGAAGAAATAAGTTGATGTGGATGTGGTATTGAGATAGTGGAACAGAGAAATGTCTTTAATGAGTATGGTGTGAGAAATGTAGAGTGAAGGAAGAAATAAGTTGATGTGGATGTGGTATTAAGATAGTGGAGCAGAGAAATATCTTTGAGAAACAGTGAGAATGGGAGTGAAAACATACTCTAGTATCAGTTGAAGATACATGCACATGTTTTTTCGATGGTGGATGTGAACTTGGAAAAGACACTGCTCAAGAGAAGAAAGTTATTTTTTGATACTCTATTTTGATTGGAGGAGTGATGGTGTTTGATAGATGAATCTTGTTGTGGAGTGTATGATTATAAACTGTTGATAATTAACCCATAGAAATATGTGTATGTTATCAAGATTTGATTAGGACTGAAAATTAGTATGTGGACAAATATCTATGCTTTGTTTGGTTTATGAAAAAAAATCAGCGTTGGCAAACACTATCAACCTTCAAGTGGTCTGATTTTGTACTTGTAGCTGGAAGAGTATGTGTGGTGTGTGAGAGAGAAAACACGAACATAACGCACGCTGACATTACACATGAAGTGAGGTTGTGAGAGACATTGAACATCATTCATTTTGTTACATTCCACGCCTCACGCATACGTAACAGCAATATCTGCTTCATAGAGCAATATACATTTCAGAACACACTATGTGCTTCATACAGCAATATACATTTCAGAACACACTGTGTGCTTCATACAGCAATATACATTTCAGAACACAGCCACAGTAGTATGTGCTTCTTGTAAGGAGTTGTGGTCTGATCACCAGTTCCTCGTGAACTCTGCTCGACAGTGACCGTATTCATGTTATGAGGGATCACTCAGCCTGTACACTGTTTTGCTGTTTTACCTGTGACCACACACTTGATGTTTTCAGCCTGATGAATGCAGACAAAGGAAAAAGAATGTCTTAATAACACAGCAAGTCTGGCCTGTCTATCAAGGTTTCCAACTATCACCCTTCATTCTTCTACACTTCACATAGCAATATACATTTCACAACACAACCTCAGTACTATGTGCTTCACATAGCAATTTACATTTCAGAACACACTGTGTGGCTTCATATAGCAATATACATTTCACAACACACAGCCTCAGTACAAAATGTGTGCTTAACAAACAAAATGATGAGATCACAAATGTACTATATATTTGAGTACTACACGCCCTTAATGCTATGTGTGTGTTTGAAACAACAAATGATGAAAGTGCAGATATCTAGACATGGCATGAAAGCCGACTCCTACCTTGAGAAATTCGGGCGGCTTGCGGAAGGCACCACCACCAGGTGGCGAGCCAGTGAGAATGAGGTCACCTGGTTTTAGCGTCATGAACCTGCAAACACCAGAGATGTCATTAATGACGTCACCTGGTTTTAGCATCCTGCAAACACCAGTGATGTCATTAATGACGTCAACTGGTTTAGCGTCATGAATCTAGAAACACCAATGATGTCATTATCGTGTGGGGGTAGAGGGTGTGGGGGTGGAGGGGAGAGGAGGAGTGTAGGTGGTGTATAAGGGTGGAGGGGGTGGGTGAAGAGAGGTGTGGAGGGTGTGTGGAGGAGGAGGGGTGTGGGTGTGGTGTGGGGGTGGAGGAGGGAGGAGGAGTGTGGGGGAAGAAAGGTGTATAAGGGTGGAGGGGATGGGGGGGTGGGGGGAAGAGAGGCGTGGAGGGTGTGTGGGGGAGGAGGGGTGTGGTGTGGTGTGGGGGCACTGACCTGGAGATGAAAGCTACCAGCTGTGGAGTCTTGAACACCAGCTGGTTGGTGCTGCTGTCCTGTTTGGTCACTCCGTTCACACGGGTCCACAGCTTCAGGTCGTGGGGATCTGAACACATCACTCACAGTGTCAGGGTGTGGGGATCTGAACACATCATTCACAGTGTCAGGGTGTGGGGATCTGAACACATCACTCACAGTGTCTGAGTGTGGGGATCTGAACACATCACTCACAGTGTCTGAGTGTGGGGATCTGAACACATCATTCACAGTGTCAAGGTGTGGGGATCTGAACACATCACTCACAATATCAGGTTGTGGGGATCTGAACACATCATCACACTGAACACATCACTGACAGTGGTGTGGGGATCTGAACACATCATTCACAGTGTCAGGGTGTGGGGATCTGAACACATCATTCACAGTGTCAGGGTGTGGGGATCTGAACACATCATTCACAGTGTCAGGGTGTGGGGATCTGAACACATCATTCACAGTGTCAGGGTGTGGGGATCTGAACACATCACTGACAGTGAAAAGTTGTAGGGATCTGAACACATCACTCACAGTGTCAGGGTGTGGGGATCTGAACACATCACTCAGTGTCAGGGTGTGGGGATCTGAACACATCACTCAGTGTCAGGGTGTGGGGATCTGAACACATCACTCACAGTGTCAGGGTGTGGGGATCTGAACACATCGCTCACAGTGTCAGGGTGTGGGGATCTGAACACATCACTCACAGTGTCAGGGTGTGGGGATCTGAACACATCATTCACAGTGTCAGGGTGTGGGGATCTGAACACATCATTCACAGTGTCAGGGTGTGGGGATCTGAACACATCACTCACAGTGTCAGGGTGTGGGGATCTGAACACATCACTCATAGTGTCTGGATGTGGGGATCTGAACACATCACTCATAGTGTCAGGGTGTGGGGATCTGAACACATCACTCACAGTGACAGGATGTGAGGATCTGAACACATCGCTCACAGTGTCAGGGTGTGGGGACCTGAACACATCGCTCACAGTGTCTGAGTGTGGGGATCTGAACACATCACTCATAGTGTCTGTGTGTGGGGATCTGAACACATCATTCACAGTGTCAGGGTGTGGGGATCTGAACACATCATTCACAGTGTTTGAGTGTGGGGATCTGAACACATCGCTCACAGTGTCAGGATGTGGGGACATCACTGACAGTGACCGGTTGTGTAGATCTGACATATTTTCTTTCGTGATTCCCAAATTTTGATGCTGGAGCCTCCAGCCCGTAATCATAGAGCACCGGGAAGACACACAGGAAGAGAGCAAACCTGCAATGCTTGGGCTCTAGCCTGTAAACACAGGTAAACATAGGTGTACCGGTAAGACACGGAAACAAAGCAAAACCTTTCACGTCATCCTTTGTGATGATGGCGGGACCCAAGGGACAAAACCCATCCATGGATTTGCCCAACAGAACTTGTCTCCCATTTTTGGCCTGCCAGTCTCTGGCACTGACGTCATGAGCCACCGTGAACCCAAAAACGTAGTCCATGGCTCTGTCCTCCTGCACAGCACAAAGTGATGATGTCATCAGTCACCGTGAACCCAAACACGTAGTCCATGGCTCTGTCCTCCTGCACAGCACAAAGTGATGATGTCATCAGTCACCGTGAACCCAAACACGTAGTCCATGGCTCTGTCCTCCTGCACAGCACAAAGTGATGATGTCATCAGTCACCGTGAACCCAAACACGTAGTCCATGGCTCTGTCCTCCTGCACAGCACAAGCAGCACAAAGTGATGATGTCATGAATCTCCTTCAACACAACAGCACAAAGTGATGACGTCATAACAATATTTCATTTTTATATAGCACTATCATTCAAGCACGAGCAAGCTCTAAGTGCTTAACAATCCAGTACCTAAAGTGAAACAAGAAAGCACATAAAAAGTAGCAGAAACATAGCACAGAATTATATGATATTATATAAAACACAATGCACAATACCCACAAAGTAACATACTCTCAATACTACAACTGTTACACTCCAACACACACACACACACACACACACACACACACACACACACACACACACACATGATTAAACGGCTGAGGTAATAGCAATTTCCACTTAAAATACATACATGTAAAAAGTAGCATTATTGTAATTTGCATGCCATATATTTTGTAAAAAAAAAATTAATTGTAAAATAAACCTTTGGATAGAAAATGTAAAAATGGTAAAAGGAGTGAAAATCATTTTCCCTTTCGAACCACACCACCACCATCCATCTACTCATCCCCATTCTCTCTACTCACACATCACACACACTCACATTGCCGTCAGCCTGGGACAACAGCACTATCTGAGTTATGACAAGTTGTTGTTTTTTTTAAGAGATAAATTTTAAGATTTGAGGACAGGCGAAAAAATGGGTCAAACTGACCTGTAGGTGGTGAGAAAATCTCCCCATGAAGAAGGGCCTAGGGCCCGAAACGTAGGGAAATTCCTTCACCAAAGGACCAGTTACCACCTACAGGTCAGTTTGACCCATTTTTTTTCACCTGTTTCAAGTCCTGCAGTCAAGATTTCCTCTGCATCTTTTAAGATTTGCTTTAAAGGTAGATAGATGAACTGTTTGTCTGAGAGCAATAGGCAGAGAATTCCATGTTGTTGGGTCGAAGACGGAAAATGACCTCTTTCCACAGGAGTTAAAGTATCGGGGAACAATTAGCTGGGAGTAATCAAGAGATCTCAATGTTCTATTTGGCAAGTACGGGTTAACAAGCTCAGAAAGATATGAAGGTGTGGTATCACAATTCTGGCACTGAAAGCATAGACAGGCAACTCCGTATTCAATTCTGGCTTGAACAGGCAACCAATGAATTGGCCGCAGGAGAGCAGCAGCACTCTCCCTCATCGACTTTTTAAGGACAAGCCGACCTGCGCTATTCTGTATTTTCTGGAGCTTGTTGAGTTTATCACTGGGAAGGCCAGCTAAGAGAGAATTGCAATAATCTAGGTGGAATAAAATGGGGGCAACAGCAAGTTTGTTGGCGGCATCAACAGACAGGAAGGGGCGGATTTTATTTATCTTACGAAGCTGAAGGTAAAGAACTTTACACAAGTGGTTCACATGAGTTTCCATCGTGAGGGATGAATCTAGATAAAAACCAAGATTGCGGACAGAGCTAGAGAAAGAAATTTCTATGTAAGAACAAACGATATACGTTGTATTTATCTGCTTGAGCTTATTATTATTACTAGTCAACATGAGTTCTGTTTTATCATATGTTTTGTTTCATCCACTTTGCTACATTTTCTATACCAGTTTTAAATTTAGAAGCCAAACATGGAATTTCAGAGGGAATAGTAGAATCAGGCAGTTGAGAATCATAGTGAGATACAGACTGTTGGATGATCAAGCTTAGACGTTGTGCGTATAAAATGTACTGGTCCCAGGACGGAACCATGTGGTACTCCATATCTGATGAAACAGACTGGCTTCCATTTACAAGGACAGAGTGTGTGCGACCTGATAAGTAGGAATGAAACCATTTCAGAACAGTACCATTGAGTCCGAACACAGCACGCAACCTTCTGGCCATAATGTCATGGTCTATTGTGTCAAATGCTGCAGAAAGGTCCACAGAATGGATACCTTGTCTGCATCAGATGCTAGCAACAGGTCGTTACCGTGCTGTGTCCCTTTCTGTATGCTGACTGAAATGGCCCCAGGAGACTGTGGATCTTGAGGTGTTTCATAAGCTGGCTGAGCACAATACGTTCTAAAACTTTGGACAGAAATGGGAGGTTTCATACTGGTCTATAGTTTTTCAGATTTTCGGGATCAAGACCAGCTTTCTTCAAAAGGGGACACACCAAGAAATGCTTGAAGGACTGTGGGACAACACATGAGGTCAAGGATATATTCATGGTACTGGTTATAGTTGGTAGTAATTCTTCTAAACATTGGTAAAATATAGATTCTTCTAAACATTGGTAAAATATAGAATGTGGGATATGATCGAGACTGCATGATTCCTTTTTGTCATGAGCCACTGTGAACACAAAGTGATGACATCTTGAGTCACCCTGTATCCAAGCAGCACGAGCAAAACGAAAGCGGAATAGTGTCACAGTGAACAATTCAGATCATGAGTTGAACTGAACTCAACAGGACATCTTTATCAACAACAATGAACTCAGATGATGAGTTAAACTGAACTCACCGGGACATCTTCATGGATGACAATGACTTTGGATGATGAACTGCACTCACGGGACATCTTCATGGATGACAATGACTTTGGATGATGAACTGCACTCACGGGATATCTTTATGGATGACAATGACTTTGGATGATGAACTGCACTCACGGGACATCTTCATGGATGACAATGACTTTGGATGATGAACTGCACTCACGGGATATCTTTATGAATGACAATTACTTCAGATGGTGAGGTGAACTGCACTCACGGGACATCTTTATGAATGACAATGACTTTGGATGATGAACTGCACTCACGGGATATCTTTATGAATGACAATTACTTCAGATGGTGAGGTGAACTGCACTCACGGGACATCTTTATGAATGACAATGACTTTGGATGGTGAGGTGAACTGCACTCACGGGACATCTTTATGGATGACAATGACTTTGGATGATGAACTGCACTCACGGGATATCTTTATGAATGACAATTACTTCAGATGGTGAGGTGAACTGCACTCACGGGACATCTTTATGAATGACAATGACTTTGGATGATGAGGTGAACTGCACTCACGGGACATATTTATGAATGACAATGACTTTGGATGATGAGGTGAACTGCACTCACGGGACATCTTTATGAATGACAATGACTTTGGATGATGAGGTGAACTGCACTCACGGGACATCTTTATGAATGACAATGACTTTGGATGATGAGGTGAACTGCACTCACGGGACATCTTTATGAATGACAATGACTTTGGATGATGAGGTGAACTGCACTCACGGGACATATTTATGAATGACAATGACTTTGGATGATGAGGTGAACTGCACTCACGGGACATATTTATGAATGACAATGACTTTGGATGATGAGGTGAACTGCACTCACGGGACATCTTTATGAATGACAATGACTTTGGATGATGAGGTGAACTGCACTCACGGGACATATTTATGAATGACAATGACTTCAGATGATGAGGTGAACTGCACTCACCGGGACATCTTTGGCTGTTTTGCCCATGACAATGACTAGCTCCACTTCCCAGTCCAGTTGCTGAAAGGGAAACACTGTGAATCAGCTCATGCTGAACAACAGTAAGTAGCTCTCTCGTTATATTATATGCACTCTCATTGATGCACACACACACACACACACACACACACACACACACACACACAGAGCAAATTCTACTCTTCAACTTCCAACCATTAAAACTCAGCTATTATTCCTCTGAGTGTTGTTTCGTTGTCATTTAGGTATGACATTGTCGATAAACCAGGCATCACGTGATATGCAAATGATCATTCCCCTGCTACTTTGAATGTCTTTGTCTTCCTGAAGTTCCTCAATCATGCCATTAATTTTTATGTTCTGGAGACATGCTTTCATCACCAAGACATTACCGTCAATGTCACCACGACCTTACCATAACCATGACAGCATCATTCATGTCACCATGTAATCACCATCACCATTACATCATCATTACTGTCACCATGTAATCATCATCACCATGACATCATTACTGTCACCATGTCATTATCATCACTATCACTATAACATCATCACTATCACCATGTCATCATCATCACTATCACTATAACATCATCATTACTGTCACCATGTAATCATCATCACTATCACTATAACATCATCATCACTGTCACCATGTAATCATCATCACTATCACTATAACATCATCATCACTGTCACAATGTAATCATCATCACTATCACTATAACATCATCATCACTGTCACCATGTCATCATCATCACTATCACAATAAAATCATCATCACTGAAACCATAACACCATGACTTCACCATGCAACACAGTACAGGGAGAAAGGTTACCTGTGTGACTGGAGGACAGAAAGGTTACCTGAGTGACTGGAGGATAGAAAGGTTACCTGTTACCTGAGTGACTGGAGTGACTGGAGGACAGAAAGGGTACCCGAGTGACTGGAGGATAGAAAGGTTACCCGAGTGACTGGAGGACAGAAAGGATACCTGAGTGACTGGAGTGACTGGAGGACAGAAAGGTTACCAGAGTGAGTGGAGGATAGAAAGGTTACCTGAGTGAGTGGAGTGACTGGAGGACAGAAAGGTTACCTGAGTGAGTGGAGTGACTGGAGGACAGAAAGGTTACCTGAGTGACTGGAGGATAGAAAGGTTACCTGAGTGACTGGAGGATAGAAAGGTTACCAAAGTGACTGGAGGACAGAGAGGTTACCTGTGTGACTGGAGGATAGAAAAGTTACCTGAGTGACTGGAGGACAGAAAGGTTATCTGTGTGACTTGAGGATAGAAAGATTACCAAAGTGACTGGAGGACAGAGAGGTTACCTGAGTGACTGGAGGATAGAAAAGTTACCTGTGTGACTTGAGGATAGAAAGGTTACCAGAGTGACTGGAGGACAGAAAGGTTACCTGAGTGACTGGAGGATAGAAAGTTTACCTGAGTGACTGGAGTGACTGGAAGATAAAATTATTACCTGTGTGACTGGAGTAATTGGAGAACAGAAAGGTTACCTGAGTGACTGGAGGATAGAAAGGTTACCTGAGTGACTGGAGTGACTGGAGGACAGAAAGGTTACCTGAGTGACTGGAGTGACTGTATGATAGAAAGGTTACCTGAGTGACTGTATGATAGAAAGGTTACCTGAGTGACTGGAGTGACTGTATGATAGAAAGGTTACCTGAGTGACTGGAGGATAGAAAGGTTACCTGAGTGACTGGATGATAGAAAGGTTACCTGAGTAACTGGATGATAGAAAGGTTACTTAAGTGACTGGAGGATAGAAAAGTTACCTGAATGACTGGAGTGACTGGAGGTTAGAAGAGTTACCTGGGTGAGTGGAGGATAGAAAGGTTACCTGAGTGACTGGAGTGACTGGAGGACAGAAAGGTTACCTGAGTGACTGGAGGATAGAAAGGTTAGGGTTAGAGTGACTGGAGTGACTGGAGGATAGAAAGGTTACCTGTGTGACTTGAGGATAGAAAGGTTACCAAAGTTTCCTGGAGGACAGAGAGGTTACCTGAGTGACTGGAGGATAGAAAGGTTACCTGAGTGACAGGAGGATAGAAAGGTTACCTGAGTGACTGGAGTGACTGGAAGATAAAATTGTTACCTGCGTAACTGGAGTAATTGGAGAACAGAAAGGTTACCCGAGTGACAGGAGGATAGAAAGGTTACCTGAGTGACTGGAGTGACTGGAGGACAGAAAGGTTACCTGAGTGACTGGAGTGACAGGAGGATAGAAAGGTTACCTGAGTGACTGGAGTGACTGGAGGATAGAAAGGTTACCTGAGTGACCGGAGTGACTGGAGGACAGAAAGGTTACCTGAGTGACTGGAGTGACTGGAGGACAGAAAGGTTACCTGTGTGACTGGAGTGACTGGAGGACAGAAAGGTTACCTGTGTGACTGGAGTGACTGGAGGACAGAAAGGTTACCTGAGTGACTGGAGGACAGAAAGGTTACCTGAGTGACTGGAGCATAGAAAGGTTACCTGAGTGACTGGAGCATAGAAAGGTTACCTGAGTGACTGGAGGACAAAGGTTACCTGTGTGACTTGAGGATAGAAAGGTTACCAAAGTGCCTGGAGGACAAAGGTTACCTGAGTGACTGGAGGATAGAAAGGTTACCTGAGTGACTGGAGGACAAAGGTTACCTGTGTGACTTGAGGATAGAAAGGTTACCAAAGTGCCTGGAGGACAGAGAGGTTACCTGAGTGACTGGAGGATAGAAAGGTTACCTGAGTGACAGGAGGATAGAAAGGCTACCTGAGTGACAGGAGGATAGAAAGTTTACCTGAGTGACTGGAGTGACTGGAAGATAAAATTGTTACCTGTGTGACTGGAGTAATTGGAGAACAGAAAGGTTACCTGAGTGACTGGAGGATAGAAAGGTTACCTGAGTGACTGGAGGATAGAAAGGTTACCTGAGTGACTGGAGGATAGAAAGGTTACCTAAGTGAATGGAGGAGAGAACGGTTACCTGAGTGACTGGAGTGACTGGAAGATAAAATTGTTACCTGTGTGACTGGAGTAATTGGAGAACAGAAAGGTTACCTGAGTGACTGGAGGATAGAAAAGTTACCTGAGTGACTGGAGGATAGAAAGGTTACCTGAGTGACTGGACGACAGAAAGGTTACCTGAGAAACTGGAGGACAGAAAGGTTACCTGAGTGACTGGAGGATAGAAAGGTTACCTGAATGACTGGAGGATAGAAATGTTACCTGAGTGACTGGAGGATAGAAAGGTTACCTGTGTGACTTGAGGATAGAAAGGTTACCAAAGTGACTGGAGGACAGAAAGGTTACCTGAGTGACTGGAGGATAGAAAGGTTACCTGAGTGACTGGAGGACAGAAAGGTTACCTGAGTGACTGGAGGATAGAAAGGTTACCTGAGTGACTGGAGGATAGAAAGGTTACCTGTGTGACTTGAGGATAGAAAGGTTACCAAAGTGACTGGAGGACAGAGAGGTTACCTGAGTGACTGGAGGATAGAAAAGTTACCTGTGTGACTTGAGGATAGAAAGGTTACCTGAGTGACTGGAGTGACTGGAGGACAGAAAGGTTACCTGTGTGACTGGAGTGACTGGAGGACAGAAAGGTTACCTGTGTGACTGGAGTGACTGGAGGACAGAAAGGTTACCTGAGTGACTGGAGGACAGAAAGGTTACCTGAGTGACTGGAGGACAGAAAGGTTACCTGAGTGACTGGAGCATAGAAAGGTTACCTGAGTGACTGGAGCATAGAAAGGTTACCTGAGTGACTGGAGGACAAAGGTTACCTGAGTGACTGGAGGATAGAAAGGTTACCTGAGTGACTGGAGGACAAAGGTTACCTGTGTGACTTGAGGATAGAAAGGTTACCAAAGTGCCTGGAGGACAGAGAGGTTACCTGAGTGACTGGAGGATAGAAAGGTTACCTGAGTGACAGGAGGATAGAAAGGCTACCTGAGTGACAGGAGGATAGAAAGTTTACCCGAGTGACTGGAGTGACTGGAAGATAAAATTGTTACCTGTGTGACTGGAGTAATTGGAGAACAGAAAGGTTACCTGAGTGACTGGAGGATAGAAAGGTTACCTGAGTGACTGGAGGATAGAAAGGTTACCTGAGTGACTGGAGGATAGAAAGGTTACCTAAGTGAATGGAGGAGAGAACGGTTACCTGAGTGACTGGAGTGACTGGAAGATAGAAAAGTTACCTAAGTGAATGGAGGAGAGAACGGTTACCTGAGTGACTGGAGGATAGAAAAGTTACCTGAGTGACTGGAGGATAGAAAGGTTACCTGAGTGACTGGAGGATAGAAAGGTTACCTGAGTGACTGGACGACAGAAAGGTTACCTGAGAAACTGGAGGACAGAAAGGTTACCTGAGTGACTGGAGGATAGAAAGGTTACCTGAATGACTGGAGGATAGAAATGTTACCTGAGTGACTGGAGGATAGAAAGGTTACCTGTGTGACTTGAGGATAGAAAGGTTACCAAAGTGACTGGAGGACAGAAAGGTTACCTGAGTGACTGGAGGATAGAAAGGTTACCTGAGTGACTGGAGGATAGAAAGGTTACCTGTGTGACTTGAGGATAGAAAGGTTACCAAAGTGACTGGAGGACAGAGAGGTTACCTGAGTGACTGGAGGATAGAAAAGTTACCTGTGTGACTTGAGGATAGAAAGGTTACCAAGGTGACTGGAGTACAGAGGTTACCAAAGTGACTGGAGGATAGAAAGGTTACCTGAGTGACAGGAGGATAGAAAGGTTACCTGAGTGACTGGACGACAGAAAGTTTACCTGAGTGACTGGAGGATAGAAAGGTTACCAAAGTGACTGGAGGATAGAAAGGTTACCTGAGTGACAGGAGGATAGAAAGGTTACCCGAGTGACAGGAGGATAGAAAGTTTACCTGAGTGACTGGAGTGACTGGAAGATAAAATTGTTACCTGTGTGACTGGAGTAATTGGAGAACAGAAAGGTTACCTGAGTGACTGGAGTGACTGGAGGACCGAAAGGTTACCTAAGTGAATGGAGGAGAGAACGGTTACCTGAGTGACTGGAGGACAGAAAGGTTACCTGAGTGACTGGAGGATAGAAAGGTTACCTGGGTGACTGGATGATAGAAAGGTTACTTAAGTGACTGGAGGACAGAAAGGTTACCTGAGTGACTGGAGGATGGAAAGGTTACCTGAGTGACTGGAGGATGGAAAGGTTACCTGAGTGACTGGAGGATGGAAAGGTTACCTTGGTGACTGGAGGACAGAAAGGATACTTAAGTGACTGGAGGACAGAAAGGTTACCTGAGTGACTGGAGGATGGAAAGGTTACCCGAGTGACTGGAGGATAGAAAGGTTACCTGAGTGACTGGAGGATGGAAAGGTTACCCGAGTGACTGGAGGATAGAAAGATTACCTGAGTGACTGGAGGATGGAAAGGTTACCTGAGTGACTGGAGGATAGAAAGGTTACCTGAGTGAGTGGAGGATGGAAAGGTTACCTGAGTGACTGGAGGATAGAAAGGTTACCTGAGTGAGTGGAGGATGGAAAGGTTACCTGTGTGACTGGAGGACAGAAATGTTACCTTAGTGACTGGAGGATAGAAAGGTTACCTGAGTGACTGGAGGATAGAAAGGTTACCTGAGTGACTGCAGTGACTGGTTGATAGAAAGGTTACCTGAGTGACTGGAGGACAGAAAGGTTACCTTAGTGACTGGAGGATAGAAAGGTTATCTGAGTGACTGCTGTGACTGGAGGATAGAAAGGTTACCTGAGTGACTTGAGGATAGAAAGTTTACCTGAGCGACTGAAGAATACAACGGTGGGGGATAGAAAGTTTACCTGAGTGACTTGAGGATAGAAAGTTTACCTGAGTGACTTGAGGATAGAAAGTTTACCTGAGCGACTGAAGAATACAACGGTGGGGGATAGAAAGTTTACCCGAGTGACTTGAGGATAGAAAGTTTACCTGAGTGACTGGAGGATAGAAAGTTTACCTGAGTGACTGGAGGATACAAAGATTACCTAAGTAACTGGAGTGATTGGAGGACAGAAAGTTTACCCGAGTGTATGGAGTGACAGTATGATAGAAAGGTTACCTGAGTGACTGGAGGATAGAAAATTTACCTAAGTGACTGGAGGAGAGATCGGTTACCTGAGTGACTGGAGGATATACCAGATCGTCGGTGGGTCCAATGATAGAACTGTTGAACTTGCTAAAGATGACTGGCTCCTGTGGCATAGGGCAGCCCTGTTCCAGGCAGTGGTCTGTGTAGTTCATGCCTACACACAGGATCTTCTCTGGGTTGGTGATGGGGGCCAGCACCTTCAGGTTCTCCCGCTTGTGAACAAAGTGACCGCTCTCCACTGCCCTGTCCCGTGTGTCACCAAACTGTCAGATTCTTAGCGCTGCGAGTCAGCAACAAGGATAACAAATTCAGTTCTATTCTGTTCTGTTACAAGTGTTCAGTCGTGTCCAGAAGACAGGTGTTACAAGTGCTCAGTCGTGTCCAGAAGACAGGTGTTACAACAGTGTTCAGTCGTGTCCAGAAGACAGGTGTTACAACAGTGTTCAGTCGTGTCCAGAAGACAGGTGTTACAACAGTGTTCAGTCGTGTCCAGAAGACAGGTGTTACAACAGTGTTCAGTCGTGTCCAGATTACAGGTGTTACAAGTGCTCAGTCGTGTCCAGAAGACAGGTGTTACAACAGTGTTCAGTCGTGTCCAGAAGACAGGTGTTACAACAGTGTTCAGTCGTGTCCAGAAGACAGGTGTTACAACAGTGTTCAGTCGTGTCCAGAAGACAGGTGTTACAACAGTTGTTTAGTCGTGTCCAGATTACAGGTGTTACAAGTGCTCAGTCGTGTCCAGAAGACAGGTGTTACAACAGTGCTCAGTCGTGTCCAGAAGACAGGTGTTACAAGTGTTCAGTCGTGTCCAGAAGACAGGTGTTACAAGTGTTCAGTCGTGTCCAGAAGACAGGTGTTACAACAGTGTTCAGTCGTGTCCAGAAGACAGGTGTTACAACAGTGTTCAGTCGTGTCCAGATTACAGGTGTTACAAGTGTTCAGTCGTGTCCAGAAGACAGGTGTTACAACAGTGTTCAGTCGTGTCCAGAAGACAGGTGTTACAACAGTGTTCAGTCGTGTCCAGATTACAGGTGTTACAACAGTGTTCAGTCGTGTCCAGAAGACAGGTGTTACAACAGTGTTCAGTCGTGTCCAGAAGACAGGTGTTACAAGTGTTCAGTCGTGTCCAGAAGACAGGTGTTACAACAGTGTTCAGTCGTGTCCAGAAGACAGGTGTTACAACAGTGTTCAGTCGTGTCCAGAAGACAGGTGTTACAACAGTTGTTTAGTCGTGTCCATGTGGACAATGTGGCCTCGCGGTTGGCCAGGAAACAAGGACAGTTGACGATCCAACAAAACCAGACACACCAGACGACCTTCAGACGACCACAATGCACCCGCCCGCCACCCACCAACCACCTATAACCAAGCCATCGACAGCACATCAACTACTCACCAACTATCCACCAACTAACCAATCAACCAATCCACCAACTACCCACCATCCGACTTACCCACCAAGTATCCGCCAACTAACCATCGGGTACCCACCAAAAACCCACAAACTGCTCACAGCCAATCCACCAGGTAACACACCTACTACCCACCAAAAACCCACAAACTGCTCACAGCCAATCCACCAGGTAACACACCTACTACCCACCAACAACCCACCAGGTAACACACCTACTATCCACCAACAACCCACCAGGTAACACACCTACTATCCACCAACAACCCACCAGGTAACACCTACTATCCACCAACAACCCACCAGGTAACACACCTACTATCCACCAACAACCCACCAGGTAACACACCTACTACCCACCAACAACCCACCAGGTAACACACCTATCCACCAACAACCCACCAGGTAACACACCTATCCACCAACAACCCACCAGGTAACACACCTACTATCCACCAACAACCCACCAGGTAACACACCTACTACCCACCAACAACCCACCAGGTAACACACCTATCCACCAACAACCCACCAGGTAACACACCTACTATCCACCAACAACCCACCAGGTAACACACCTACTACCCACCAACAACCCACAAACTGCCCACAGCCAGCCCACCAGGTAACACACCTACTACCCACCATCCAACCCATACCAACCAACTACCCACTAACAACCCAGGAACTAACCCACCAACTTACCCGTTCCACTCACCAACTACAAACTACTCACATACCCAACACCTAAACAATTGACTAACGCACCAACTGCCCCACACTAAATAACTGACAAATTACCAACAAAACAACCATCTGTGCCCCCACTCCCACCCCCATCAGTGCTCATATTGCCCCCGCCCCCCCCCCCCCCCCGCCCCCCAGCCATGATCACACAGGTCAGTGTTCACATTGCCCCCCCCCCCCCACCCCGCCGTCCCAGCGATGACCACACAGGTCAGTGTTCACATTGCCCCCCCCCCGCCCCCCACCCCACCCTCCCAGCGATGATCACACAGGTCAGTGTTCACATTGCCCCCCCCCCCCCACCCCCTACCCTCCCAGCGATGATCACACAGGTCAGTGTTCACATTGCCCCCCCCCCCCCCCACCCCACCCTCCCAGCCATGATCACACAGGTCAGTGCTCACATTGCCCCCCCACCCCCCACACCCCACCCTCCCAGCGATGATCACACAGGTCAGTGTTCACATTGCCCCCCACCCCACCCTCCCAGCGATGACTACACAGGTCAGTGTTCACATTCCCCCCCCCCCGCCCCCCACCCCACCCTCCCAGCGATGACCACACAGGTCAGTGTTCACATTGCCCCCCCCCGCCCCCCACCCCACCCTCCCAGCGATGATCACACAGGTCAGTGTTCACATTGCCCCCCCACCCCCCACACCCCACCCTCCCAGCCATGATCACACAGGTCAGTGTTCACATTGCCCCCCCCCCCACCCCCCACCCTCCCAGCGATGACCACACAGGTCAGTGCTCACATTGCCCCCCCCCCCACCCCCCACCCTCCCAGCGATGACCACACAGGTCAGTGTTCACATTGCCCCCCCCCCCCGACCCCCCACCCTCCCAGCGATGACTACACAGGTCAGTGCTCACATTGCCCCCCACCCCCCACCCCCCACCCTCCCAGCGATGACTACACAGGTCAGTGTTCACATTGCCCCCCCCCCGCCCCCCACCCCACCCTCCCAGCGATGACCACACAGGTCAGTGTTCACATTGCCCCCCCCCCCGCCCCCCACCCCACCCTCCCAGCGATGATCACACAGGTCAGTGTTCACATTGCCCCCCCCCCACCCCCCACCCTCCCAGCGATGATCACACAGGTCAGTGTTCACATTGCCCCCCCCCCCCCACCCCACCCTCCCAGCCATGATCACACAGGTCAGTGTTCACATTGCCCACCCACCCCCCACCCCCCACCCTCCCAGCCATGATCACACAGGTCAGTGTTCACATTGCCCCCCCACCCCCCACCCCCCACCCTCCCAGCGATGATCACACAGGTCAGTGTTCACATTGCCCCCCCCCCCCACCCCCCACCCTCCCAGCGATGACCACACAGGTCAGTGTTCACATTGCCCCCCCCCCCCCCCGACCCCCCACCCTCCCAGCGATGACTACACAGGTCAGTGTTCACATTGCCCCCCCACCCCCCACCCCCCACCCTCCCAGCGATGATCACACAGGTCAGTGTTCACATTGCCCCCCCCCCCCACCCCCCACCCTCCCAGCGATGACCACACAGGTCAGTGTTCACATTGCCCCCCCACCCCCCACCCCCCACCCTCCCAGCCATGATCACACAGGTCAGTGTTCACATTGCCCCCCCCCCCCCCCACCCCCCACCCTCCCAGCGATGATCACACAGGTCAGTGCTCACATTGCCCCCCCCACCCCCACCCCACCCTCCCAGCGATGACTACACAGGTCAGTGTTCACATTGCCCCACCCCCCGCCCCCCACCCCACCCTCCCAGCGATGATCACACAGGTCAGTGTTCACATTGCCCCCCCCCCCCACCCCCCACCCTCCCAGCGATGATCACACAGGTCAGTGTTCACATTGCCCCCCCCACCCCACCCTCCCAGCCATGATGACACAGGTCAGTGTTCACATTGCCCACCCACCCCCCACCCCCCACCCTCCCAGCGATGATCACACAGGTCAGTGTTCACATTGCCCCCCCCCCACCCCCCACCCTCCCAGCGATGACCACACAGGTCAGTGTTCACATTGCCCCCCCCCCCCCCCGACCCCCCACCCTCCCAGCGATGACTACACAGGTCAGTGCTCACATTGCCCCCCCACCCCCACCCCACCCTCCCAGCGATGACTACACAGGTCAGTGCTCACATTGCCCCCCACCCCCCACCCTCCCAGCGATGACTACACAGGTCAGTGCTCACATTGCCCCCCCCCCCCGCACCCCCCCCCCCCAGCGATGACCACACAGGTCAGTGCTCACATTGCCCCCCCCCCCCCCCCCGGCACCCCCCCCTCCCAGCGATGACCACACAGGTCAGTGCTCACTGTGTGGCGGCGGCCAGGTGTGGAGGGCCTCCCTGAATGAAGTCCCTCATGTTGTGCGGCACTGTGGGGTCCACCTCCGTCACATCCACGATGTCTCCTCCTTCACTCTGCTCCACCCCCACCCCGAGCCGACCGTTCCATTCAAACTGCACGAACCGCATTCTGTCGCTGCTGCAACTGTGGCCAGTACACTGTAAGAAACAATCATTCACACTGTAAGACACAATCATTCACACTGTAAGACACAATCATTCACACTGTAAGAAACAATCCCGTAAGAAACAATCCTTCACACTGTAAGAAACAGTCCTTCACACTGTAAGAAACAATAGAAACAATCCTTCACACTATAAGAAACAATCCTTCACACTAAGAAATAATCCCGTAAGAAACAATCCCTCAACTATAAGAAACAATCCCTCACACTGTAAGAAACAATGTAAGAAAAAATCCCTCACTCAATAAGAAACAATCCCTCACAATGTAAGAAACAATCCCTCACACTGTAAGAAACAATCCTTCACACTTTAAGAAACAATCCCTCACACTGTAAGAAACAATATCACTGTAAGAAACAATCCCTCACACTGTAAGAAACAATCCTTCACACTTTAAGAAACAATCCCTCACACTGTAAGAAACAATATCACTGTAAGAAACAATCCCTCACACTGTAAGAAACAATCCCTCACACTGTAAGAAACAATCCCTCACACTGTAAGAAACAATAAGAAACAATCCCTCACATTGTAAGAAGCAATCCTCAACAATCCCTCACACTGTAAGAAACAATCCCTCACACTGTAAGAAACAATGAGAAACAATCCCTCACACTGTAAGAAACAATCCGTCTGTAAGAAACAATCCCTCACACTGTAAGAAACAATCACAAGAAAGAATCCCTCACACTGTAAGAAACAATCCCTCACACTGTAAAGAAACAATCCCTCACACTGTAAGAAGCAATCCCTCACACTCACACAGTAAGAAACAATCCCTCACACTGTAAGAAACAATCACACAGTAAGAAACAATCCCTCACACTGTAAGAAACAATCACACAGTAAGAAACAATCCCTCACACTGGAAGAAACAATAAGAAACAATCCCTCACACTGTAAGAAACAATCCCTCACACTGTAAGAAACAATCCCTCACAATCCCTCACACTGTAAGAAACAATCACAGTAAGAAACAATCCCTCACACTGTAAGAAACAATCCCTCACACTGTAAGAAACAATCACACTGTAAGAAAGAATCCCTCACACTGTAAGAAACAATCCCTCACACTGTAAGAAACAATCACAATGTAAGAAACAATAAGAAACAATCCCTCACTGTAAGAAACAATCCCTCACACTGTAAGAAAGAATCCCTCACACTGTAAGAAACAATCCCTCACACTGTAAGAAACAATCCCTCACACTCTTTATCAATGAGAAACAATCCCTCACACTGTAAGAAACAATCCCTCACATTGTAAGAAACAATCCCTCACATTGTAAGAAGCAATCCTCAACAATCCCTCACACTGTAAGAAACAATCCCTCACACTGTAAGAAAAATGAGAAACAATCCCTCACACTGTAAGAAACAATCCGTCTGTAAGAAACAATCCCTCACACTGTAAAGAAACAATCCCTCACACTGTAAGAAGCAATCCCTCACACTCACACAGTAAGAAACAATCCCTCACACTGTAAGAAACAATCACACAGTAAGAAACAATCCCTCACACTGGAAGAAACAAAAAGAAACAATTCCTCACACTGTAAGAAACAATCCCTCACAATCCCTCACACTGTAAGAAACAATCACACAATAAGAAACAATCCCTCACACTGGAAGAAACAATAAGAAACAATCCCTCACACTGTAAGAAACAATCCCTCACAATCCCTCACACTGTAAGAAACAATCACACAATAAGAAACAATCCCTCACACTGGAAGAAACAATAAGAAACAATCCCTCACACTGTAAGAAACAATCCCTCACAATCCCTCACACTGTAAGAAACAATCCCTCACACTGTAAGAAACAATCACACTAAGAAACAATCCCTCACACTGTAAGAAACAATCCCTCACACTGTAAGAAACAATCACACTAAGAAACAATCCCTCACACTGTAAGAAACAATCCCTCACAATCCCTCACACTGTAAGAAACAATCCCTCACACTGTAAGAAACAATCCCTCACACTGTAAGAAACAATAAGAAACAATCCCTCACACTGTAAGAAACAATCACAATGTAAGAAACAATCCTCAACAATCCCTCACACTGTAAGAAACAATCACACTGTAAGAAACATCCCTCACACTGAAAGAAACAATCCCTCACATTGTAAAGAAACAATCCCTCACACTGTAAGAAACAATCCCTCACACTGTAAGAAACAATCCCTCACACTGTAAGAAACAATAAGAAACAATCCCTCACACTGTAAGAAACAATCCCTCACACTGTAAGAAGCAATCCCTCACACTCACACAGTAAGAAACAATCCCTCACACTGTAAGAAACAATCCCTCACACTGTAAGAAACAATCCCTCACACTGTAAGAAACAATCCCTCACACTCACACAGTAAGAAACAATCCCTCACACTGTAAGAAACAATAAGAAACAATCCCTCACACTGTAAGAAACAATCCCTCACACTGTAAGAAGCAATCCCTCACACTCACACAGTAAGAAACAATCCCTCACACTGCAAGAAACAATCCCTCACACTCACACTGTAAGAAACAATCACACTGTAAGAAATAAGAAACAATCCCTCACACTGGAAGAAACAATCCCTCACACTGCAAGAAACAATCCCTCACACTCACACTGTAAGAAACAATCACACTGTAAGAAATAAGAAACAATCCCTCACACTGGAAGAAACAATCCCTCACACTGTAAGAAACAATCCCTCACACTGTAAGAAAAAAAACCTCACACTGTAACAAACAATCACACTGTAAATAAACAATCCCTCACACTGTAAGAACCAATCCCTCACACTGTAAGAACCAATCCCTCACACTGTAAGAAACAATCCCTCACACTGTGTTCACCTGTAGTCTGCCGTGTGACGCGACCTGTGTCCACTATCACTGACTGTCCACCATCACTCTGCCTGCTGCCAGGTGAACTTGGCATGTGACCTCTGCCCTCCAGTCTGCTGACGAGTCAGAGTGAAGTTGCTGTTTCATGGTCACGTGGATACACCACTGTTCAGAACTACTGGGGGTCAAGGACATGAGTGTGAGTGTGTGTGGTGTGGGGAGGGCGGGAGAGGGTGGTGGTGCGGTGGAGACTTCATTCGTATGGATAGTCATGATGGTGAGACATGACATGTGTGTTGTGGACAGTCATGATGGTGAGACATGACATGTGTGTTGTGGACAGTCAGGATGGTGAGGTATGACATGTGTGTTGTGGACAGTCATGATGGTGAGACATGACATGTGTGTTGTGGACAGTCAGGATGGTGAGGCATGATGTAAAGAAAGTGCCAGATAGACAAATAACTGAATAAGAATGAATGTGTTTGCTTGTAAGTGTATGCCTGCTATCTGATCACTTGTCACTCCAATCAGAACGTGTTCTCCCCAAAACATGTAAACACTTATTAACCACACCCTTTTATTTATTATTAAGAAAGATATCAAAAAGTGCTAAGCATGGCCTGGACTGGAATATTTTTTATGGGGGAAAACAATCAACTTCACCGCCTTGAATGTTCTTCAGCAGTCTCGCCAGCTCCTGGCTCCTCATTCAGCACGTCCCGATGGTCCCACCATCACGTTCATCTTCTGTGCCAATAGTTCGTCCTGATGGTCCCACCATCCAGTTCTATGAAGTCCCGTGCCCAGTCCCTGGCACCTCGGCACAAAACCAAAAACCCGTGGCCTGTCCCCAGCCACTAGATGCACATTTTTAGTATGCGTCAGTTCCTTGACTTTCTGGATGCAAACCCCCCTCATTTCCAGTCCCACTACAGACTATGTTTTGAATATTATTCCTAGAAACCTAAGTGGACAAACAAGACAACATAGACACCATACCTTTACATAAACACTAAAGAGAAAATCTTCATCCAATACTATTGACATAAATTCCAATTATCACTGAAGCTAATATAAAAAAAAATATTCGCTTGGAAAACGATGTCCACTCACCACCCTAAGTAATGTAAAATACAATTACCTTAAAATGATTCCCATTCGTCCCATCAGGAAATACCAAAATGTAGCTGCTTAGCTACTACACAATTCAATGTTTCCAAAAAAAATTTACCATTTCTTAGCCACTGAATAGTCCAACAAAACTTAAGACAATTTTAAGTAACTACTATCTATTATCAACCTAACTGTATATCATCAAAGCACCAAGCACTGATTACTCATACAAGCTTTACAACAACATCAAATCAACCACAACATATCAATGTATCTCATTCAAATGCTACTTAAATTATCCATTCAAATGTCCTGCTTTTATATACTATGGTCAATATCCCATCACAAAACGTAGTCAGAGTCATTTCAAACTTAGTGCAATAATTTTCAACATACCTTTACAGGCAAAAATATGTCCCTAACCTGGACAGCTTCATGACACCATCTGGCAACAAATCTACACTTCACAGCAGCACATCACATTCATAACTCATGCTATGATTACAAAAATGCACGTGAAACACGTGAAACCATTTTTCAAAAGAAACAATTCCCAATCCCCCGATATAATAGTTGCCCTGTAAAAAAATGGATCTAGGAAAGCAGTATATTCAAATAACAAATTTCCAATCCCCGATATAAATATGTTGCCCTGTAAAAAAAAAAAAATGTATCTAGGAAAAAAGGATACCATTTTCTTTACACATGACATGTGTATTGGGGATAGTCATGATGGTGAGACATGACATGTGTAGTCATGTTGTGGACAGTCATGATGGTGAGACATGACATGTGTGGTCATGTTGTGGACAGTCATGATGGTGAGGCATGACATGTGTAGTCATGTTGTGGACAGTCATGATGGTGAGACATGACATGTGTGGTCATGTTGTGGACAGTCATGATGGTGAGGCATGACATGTGTGTTGTGGACAGTCATGATGGTGAGGTATGACATGTGTGTTGTGGACAGTCATGATGGTGAGGTATGACATGTGTAGTCATGTTGTGGACAGTCATGATGGTGAGGCATGACACGTGTGTTGTGGACAGTCATGATGGTGAGGTATGACATGTGTGGTCATGTTGTGGACAGTCATGATGGTGAGACATGACATGTGTGTTATGGACAGTCATGATGGTGAGACATGACATGTGTGGTCATGTTGTGGACAGTCATGATGGTGAGGTATAACGTGTGTTGTGGACAGTCATGATGGTGAGGTATGACATGTGTAGTCATGCTGTGGACAGTCATGATGGTGAGGTATGACGTGTGGTCATGTTGTGGACAGTCATGATGGTGAGGCATGACATGTGTAGTCATGTTGTGGACAGTCATGATGGTGAGACATGACATGTGTGTTGTGGACAGTCATGATGGTGAGGTATGACATGTGTGTTGTGGACAGTCATGATGGTGAGGTATGACATGTGTGGTCATGTTGTGGACAGTCATGATGGTGAGACATGACATGTGTGTTGTGGACAGTCATGATGGTGAGACATGACATGTGTAGTCATGTTGTGGACAGTCATGATGGTGAGACATGACATGTGTGTTGCGGACAGTCATGATGGTGAGACATGACATGTGTGGTCATGTTGTGGACAGTCATGATGGTGAGACATGACATGTGTGTTGTGGACAGTCATGATGGTGAGATACGACATGTGTGTTGTGGACAGTCATGATGATGAGACATGACATGTGTAGTCATGTTGTGGACAGTCATGATGGTGAGACATGACATGTGTAGTCATGTTGTGGACAGTCATGATGGTGAGGTATGACATGTGTGTTGTGGACATGACATGTGTGGTCATGTTGTGGACAGTCATGATGGTGAGATACGACATGTGTGTTGTGGACAGTCATGATGATGAGACATGACATGTGTAGTCATGTTGTGGACAGTCATGATGGTGGGACATGACATGTGTGTTGTGGACAGTCATGGTGATGAGGTATGACGTGTATAGTCATGTTGTGGACAGTCATGATGGTGGGACATGACGTGTTGTCATGTTGTGGACAGTCATGATGGTGAGGCATGACGTGTGTGGTCATGTTGTGGACAGTCATGATGGTGTGGACAGTCATGATGGTGAGACATGACATGTGTAGTCATGTTGTGGACAGTCATGATGGTGAGACATGACATGTGTGTTGCGGACAGTCATGATGGTGAGACATGACATGTGTGGTCATGTTGTGGACAGTCATGATGGTGAGACATGACATGTGTGTTGTGGACAGTCATGATGGTGAGATACGACATGTGTGTTGTGGACAGTCATGATGATGAGACATGACATGTGTAGTCATGTTGTGGACAGTCATGATGGTGGGACATGACATGTGTGTTGTGGACAGTCATGGTGATGAGGTATGACGTGTATAGTCATGTTGTGGACAGTCATGATGGTGGGACATGACGTGTTGTCATGTTGTGGACAGTCATGATGGTGAGGCATGACGTGTGTGGTCATGTTGTGGACAGTCATGATGGTGAGACATGACATGTGTGTTGTGGAAAGTCATGATGGTGAGGCATGACATGTGTAGTCATGTTGTGGACAGTCATGATGGTGAGACATGACATGTGTGGCCATGTTGTGGACAGTCATGATGGTGAGACATGACATGTGTGTTGTGGACAGTCATGATGGTGAGGCATGACATGTGTGGTCATGTTGTGGACAGTCATGATGGTGAGGTATGACATGTGTGTTGTGGACAGTCATGATGGTGAGACATGACATGTGTGTTGTGGACAGTCATGATGGTGAGGTATGACATGTGTGGTCATGTTGTGGACAGTCATGATGGTGAGACATGACATGTGTGGTCATGTTGTGGACAGTCATGATGGTGAGACATGACATGTGTGGTCATGTTGTGGATAGTCATGATGGTGAGACATGACATGTGTGTTGTGGACAGTCATGATGGTGAGACATGACACGTGTGGTCATGTTGTGGACAGTCATGATGGTGAGGTATGACGTGTATGGTCATGTTGTGGACAGTCATGATGGTGAGGTATGACATGTGTGTTGTGGACAGTCATGATGGTGAGACATGACATGTGTGGTCATGTTCTGGACAGTCATGATGGTGAGGTATGACATGTGTGGTCATGTTGTGGACAGTCATGATGGTGAGGTATGACGTGTGGTCATGTTGTGGACAGTCATGATGGTGAGGTATGACATGTGTGATCATGTTGTGGACAGTCATGATGGTGAGGTATGACGTGTGGTTATGTTGTGGACAGTCATGATGGTGAGGTATGACATGTGTGATCATGTTGTGGACAGTCATGATGGTGAGACATGACATTTGTGTTCTGGACAGTCGTGATGGTGAGGCATGACATGTGTGTTGTGGACAGTCATGATGGTGAGACATGACATTTGTGTTGTGGACAGTCATGATGGTGTACATAAACATCTATGTATCATTTTCAGCTGAAACCATTTCAGGTTAATATGAACTATCTTGTGTGTATGCATAAAACAAGATTTCCAGTTATGATTCTTCAACTGCAACTGAAAGAAAAGACAAAATATTGCGTCACAACTGCCAGATCCCTTTCCTCTCCAGTCCATGGTGAGAGAGGAGCTGGACAGAATGGAACGTGATGGAGTGATCATGAAGATAACGACAGCAACAGACTATTGTGCTCCACTGGTTGTTGTGAAAAATAAACACTCAAACAAAATTTGTCTGTGCATTGATTACAAGAAACTGAACCAGAATATCAAACGTTCCCATTTGATGTTGCCAAACCTCAAAGATATAGCGCCAAAGTTGAAAGGGCCAAAAGTGTTCCCAACGGTTGATGTGTCCAGTGTTTTTTTTACAGGTGCCGCTACACAAAGACAGCGTTCCTCTCACAACCTGCATCACCAGCTATGGGCGTTACTGTTTTCTCCATGTGCCCATGGGTATCAACTTAGGTCCTGAAGAGTTCCAGCGCAAAATGTCTGAAACGTTGAGCAGTCTTCTTGGTTGTGAGGTCATCGTGGATGATGTGCTGATTCATGGGGCAACACACAAAGAACACGATGAAAGACTGACGCAGTCTGTACATCGAATTCAAAGTTCTAGACTGAAGTTAAACCGTGACAAGTGTCACTTTGGACAATCAGAAGTCTCCTTCTTTGGACATGTCATTGGTGCTGTTGGGATTCGACCAGACCCTGGAAAGGTGGATGACATTCTGAAATTGGGGACGCCAAGAAACGTGTCCAAACTACAACGCATCGTAGGCATGATCAGTTACCTGGGCAGATTTATCAAAGACTTGTCAACGACGATTAAGCCAATGAATGTTCAGTGGCAGTGGGAAAGTCCTCAGCAAGACGCTTTTGAAGCTGTGGAGAAAAGGATCGCAGTTCGACGTCACTTTCCTTCTACTCTACTGGGCGTCCAGCTGTGCTCAGTGCCGACTGAAGCTCCCTCGGACTTGGTGCTGTTCTCCTCCACAGAAACGACAAAGAACAGCTTCAGCCAATCGCATTTGCTTCTCGGACCCTAACGTCATCAGAGATCAGAGCAGCGATATAGCCAGATAGAGAAGGAATGCTTGCAAGTGTGTGGGCATGTGAGAAATTCTACAAGTACCTGGCAGGACTGCCGACTTTTGAACTACTCACCGACCACAAACCCCTTGTCCCTCGGATGTTAACAAAGGATCTGGATCAAGCACCCCCAAGATGTCAACGTCTACTGATGAGAATGACGCCTTTCAATGTAAAAGTACGTCATGTTCCAGGCAAAGACTTAGCAATTGCCGATTGTCTCAGCCGCAGCCCTCTGCCGTTTGCCGAATGTGACGTCAACGCAGCCAGTGAAGAGGGCGCACACGTTGACATGATCAAATCATCAAAACCAGTGAAAACAGAATGAAAGCTCTTCAAACAGTAACTACTGGTGATGAAGATCTCCAGACAGTAATCACGTTTTGTCAGGAAGGATGGCCAACCCGGGTTCAGTCATCACTGCGACCCTATCAAAAGGTGAAATCTGAACTCTGTGGTTTAGGGATTGATGATATTTCAAGATCGTATCGTGGTTCCTACCAGCCAGAGCCAAGAAGTCCACACAAACTCCCATGAAAGACATCTAGGTTTCGCAAAGTGCCTGGTGTTTGCCAAACTAACAGTATTCTGGCCAGGCTTGAGAGGTGACCTTCAGCGACAATAAGTGTCAGACGTGTCATGAAAATCACCCGGCACAGCGCCAAGAACCACTTAGACTAAGACCTTGGTCAAAGCTTGGTGCTGATTTCTGCAAATAAAGGGCAGTAATTTTCTTGTTGTCGTCGACTACTATTTGCGGTGGATCGCGATCAAACCCATCAAATCTCTGAGCAGCAGTGCCACGATCCTGCGCTTCAAACAAACCTTCTCCATGCATGGCATTCTGGACGTGGTTGTCACAGACAATGGTCCCCCATTCAGCTCAAGAGATTTTGGTCAGTTTCCACAGGACTATGGATTTTATCATCACACCTGCAGTCCTCATTTTCCACAAGCAAATGGTGAAGCCGAGTCTGTAGTGAAGATTGCCAAGAAACTTCTTGCACAAGAAGATCCAGATGTGGCAGTACTGACGTACCGAACAACACCGCATTCAGCTACAGATATCAGTCCTTCAGTCATATTATTTGGAAGACAGCTGTATACCAAAGTCTCTGTATCGCCAACTCGTCTTCAGCCAGTACCACACAAGGACCCTGACATTCGCTTGGCTGATGAGAAAACCAAGCAGACTTATAAGTGGTACTATGACAATAGACATGGTGTACACACACTACCAGAGCTGCAGCCAGATGACCCAGTCCTGATCAAAACCGATGACCAGAAGACATGGCACGACGACGGTCAAGTTCTTGGTCCAACTGACTCCAGCGGCAGATCATACCTCGTCGACACTCCCAGTGGCTTGACTCGCCGCATCCGCAAACATCTGTAGAAGGTTCCAGAACTTCTCAGTAAACCTCCAGAGACTGTGGTTGACTTTCTAGATGGTGACAATGATGCATCACACCAAGAAGAAGCTGTGTGCATGAACCCCCCTATCCCTCCACACCAACACCAAACTGTCTCACGTTATGGCCGTATAATCAGTCGCCCAAATCGATACAAGACTGTTAATGAAAATTTCGTTATTTGTTGTTGTTTTTTCTTTTTCTCTTAAAGGACATTAAGATTATGAACCTGCTATCAATTATTTTAGATTAGTGAAGTTAAGCTTAGTTAGACATTATTTTACAGGGTTAATGCTTTAGTGTAGTTGCATGAATTTTGAGAAAGCATTTTTTCCTGCACAATTTCAGTTGAAAGTTAGATAATTAATTATAGTCATACTTTGTGTTCCATTTCTGTTCATTTAGTCTAAAGGGAAAGAAGAGCTTAAGTGAGTGGATGACATTTATAATAGTTAATTACATTTATAATTTTGAAGTATATTAATGATTAAATGTATGTTATTTGACAGACATGATATAAACATAATGAAGTTTGTTCTCTTAAGTTTTAAATTAGTTACATTTTATTGTGCAGTGATTTAAGTTGCTAAATAATGATATTCTTTCTTTGGAAAGGACATGTTACAAGTTGGTAAACAATAATATTATTCTTTCTTTGGAAGGGAGATGTTACAATGTTACAAAGTTCGTAAACAATGATATTATTCTTTCTTTGGAAGGGAGATATCACAATGTTACAAAGTTGGTAAACAACGATATTATTCTTTCTTTGGAAGGGAGATGTTACAATGTTACAAGTTGGTAAACAACGATATTATTCTTTCTTTGGAAGGGAGATGTTACAATGTTACAAGTTGGTAAACAACGATATTATTCTTTCTTTGGAAGGGAGATGTTACAATGTTACAAGTTGGTAAACAACGATATTATTCTTTCTTTGGAAGGGACATGTTACAAAGTTAGTATTATTATTTCTTTGGAAGGGAGATGTTTTAAGGGAACTAACCTTGTTTGGTTAGTACATTGTATTGGAGAGTTACGTCGCTTGAGTTAGAATGAATGGTTGACTTCAGTTCACTGTCTCGTTGTGTGAACTGGTCAGAACGGTACAACACACACCCCACTCACCCATCCAGTGCAACATCACAACATGTTGACAACAGGTACCTCCCCTTCACGTCTGTCTGCCTGCTTTCCGAGAGGGGGTGTTGAGTCAGTGGGGTCAACCCGCTATTGCCGCAACCCGCTATTGCCGCGGCCCGTTGTTGCCGCAACCCGCTATTGCCGCGACACGTTAGTGCACTTTCTTTCGATTTTTTGTGTGTAAAATTGTCTTCTTGAGAAAGCGTGGTACGTTACGAACGTTTTATTTCTTTTTTTAGTTTTATTTGTCCCCCACCCCCACCCCCTTGTTTTTGTCCCTCCCCCCCTTTTTTTGGCTTTTAATATGTGATGACACCTGAATGTGTGTTGAACATAATGTGACGAATCCAGATTAATTTTCTTGATTTATAAGACAACGATGCAAACAAGATTGTTGTTTTGTTTCACAATTAAAAATATCATTTCATGTCATAATTCCTCTAACTTTCACTTTCATTTGATCTATGCATTTCTCTATACTTTTCTTATGTTTTGTCTTTTGTTTGCTTTTACTCTTCTATTCTTGTTCAGCGAATAAATCCTTCCTGACGAATTATAACTTCCGCTGGGGGTCGTCCTTTCTCCTTGTGTAAGAGATTTTCTCGTCAATAAAAAATTAATGTACATAATGAAATTAAAAAAAAAAATTAAAAAAAGACCAACAAAAAGAAAAAAAGGGCTTCGGCAACAACTGGCCGCGGCAATAGCGGGCCGCGGCAATAGCGGGTTGTAGCCGAGTCAGTGACACCTGGACAGGTCAGGTGACATGGCAGTGACATTGTTATCATTTGGACACAGGTCAGGTGACATGGCAGTAACACCTGCACACGGGTCAGGTGGCATGGCAGTGACACCTGGGCACAGGTCAGGTGACATGGCAGTGGCATTGTTATCATTTGGACACAGGTCAGGTGACATGGCAGTGACACCTGGACACAGGTCAGGTGACATGGCAGTGACAATGACACCTGGACAGGTGTCATGACACCAAGTTGGTTGTCATAATGTGCTTATTGTAAAGGTAAGATTTCCTGTATGGTGTGGCTGTGTTACTGTATTAATTTGAACTTGATATTTGGAGGAAGGCTCGTGATGCATGTGTCTTTAGGCATTGAGGTGATTATGTGTTCACGAGCTGTTGTTGTGAATACTGATAATGTTGTGAAGTGCACCAAAATTCTTGCCACTTCCCTCTCTGCGCACAGTTGAACTGGTCACGGGAGTGACCTGGGAAAAAATAGACCTTGGGGTCTGAGAGTCAAAGAACAGCCAGTTACCATTCTGAGAGAGAATGTTAGACATAGCCTTGTTCACCTGTGGAGGTTCAGGGAAGCTGATTTTGAAGTACTGGGGAGTCAGCAATTTCGAGTTTGGTAATGAGAAATTCGGTGACATCGTTTAATCTAAATTTTGTGAATTTCGATGTTTTATTTTCATTTACATTTCTGAACACTGGTTCAGTAAAACTAAAATTGCGACGTAAGTCATGTGAGTACTATTTTTACAAGTTGTTTGATTTAACTACAGTTAGGTTCTGGGGATTTTCAGGATCCTCAGCGCCAGGCCTGTTTTCGGACGAAGGTGTTTGGCTGTTATATCGCCTACTGAAAGATGTTTGGGAAGCACCAACTGACAACACGTCGTGAAAAGAAACAAATGAAAATTGTTGATTTAAAACTATAACGGGAAGCGAAGAGAGAACAGAAAGTATTGTGTTTTTGGGATTGGACTTTTCATATGATTTATCCATGGAGGGAAAATGTGAACATAATTGTTTATTTTTCTTTGAACTATTAATAATCAGAAAGGAGTGTCTTTACGTTTTGTTGTTTATCCCTGGGTAAGAGTGAAGTCAGAATGCGAACGTTGTGTGTGAGTCTATCTGTCGTGTGAGCTTGTTGAGTGAATGCGGCAGTGTGACAGTGGTGATCCCAACGAAGAACTATTTATTTTGAGAATTTAGATTTCCATTTGTTACCCCTCCCCAGAGTGAGTTAGCTCCAACCTGTTCTTGTTCGTGTATTGAAAGCAAGGGGCTTGGTGTTAGAGAGACAGACTCTACACCTCTGAATATATTTTGGAACTGTTAACTCAACATTTTGCTGTTAGAGAGACCGACTCTTCCCCTCTGAATATATTTTAGAACTGTCAGCTGCAACCTTTTGCTGTGAGAGAGACAGACTCTTCCCCTCTGAATATAGTTTGGAACTGTCAGCTCCAACCTTTTGCTGTGAGACAGATTCTTCCCCTCTGAATATAGTTTAGAACTGTCAGCTCCAACCTTTTGCTGTTAGAGAGACAGACTCTTCCCCTCTGAATATAGTTTAGAACTGTCAGCTCCAACCTTTTGCTGTGAGGGAGACAGACTCTTCCCCTCTGAATATAGTTTAGAACTGTCAGCTCCAACCTTTTGCTGTTAGAGAGACAGACTCTTCCCCTCTGAATATATTTTAGAACTGTCAGCTCCAACCTTTTGCTGTGAGAGAGACCTTCCCCTCTGAATATAGTTTAGAACTGTCAGCTCCAACCTTTTGCTGTGAGAGAGACAGACTCTTCCCCTCTGAATATAGTTTAGAACTGTCAGCTCCAACCTTTTGCTGTGAGAGAGACAGACTCTTCCCCTCTGAATATATTTTAGAACTGTCAGCTCCAACCTTTTGCTGTGAGAGAGACAGACTCTTCCCCTCTGAATATAGTTTAGAACTGTCAGCTCCAACCTCTTGCTGTGAGAGAGACAGACTCTTCCCCTCTGAATATAGTTTAGAACTGTCAGCTCCAACCTTTTGCTGTGAGAGAGACAGACTCTTCCCCTCTGAATATAGTTTAGAACTGTCAGCTCCAACCTTTTGCTGTGAGAGAGACAGACTCTTACCCTCTGAATATATTTTAGAACTGTCAGCTCCAACCTTTTGTGTTAGAGAGACTCTTCCCCTCTGAATATAGTTTAGAACTGTCAGCTCCAACATTTTGCTGTTAGAGAGACAGACTCTTCCCCTCTGAATATATTTTAGAACTGTCAGCTCCAACCTTTTGCTGTGAGGGAGACAGACTCTTCCCCTCTGAATATAGTTTAGAACTGTCAGCTCCAACCTTTTGCTCTTAGAGAAACAGACTCTTCCCCTCTGAATATAGTTTAGAACTGTCAGCTCCAACCTTTTGCTGTGAGAGGGACAGACTCTTCCCCTCTGAATATATTTTAGAACTGTCAGCTCCAACCTTTTGCTGTGAGACAGACTCTTCCCCTCTGAATATAGTTTAGAACTGTCAGCTCCAACCTTTTGCTGTGAGAGAGACAGACTCTTCCCCTCTGAATATAGTTTGGAACTGTCAGCTCCAACCTTTTGCTGTGAGACAGATTCTTCCCCTCTGAATATAGTTTAGAACTGTCAGCTCCAACCTTTTGCTGTGAGAGAGACAGACTCTTACCCTCTGAATATATTTTAGAACTGTCAGCTCCAACATTTTGCTGTTAGAGAGACAGACTCTTCCCCTCTGAATATATTTTAGAACTGTCAGCTCCAACCTTTTGCTGTGAGGGAGACAGACTCTTCCCCTCTGAATATAGTTTAGAACTGTCAGCTCCAACCTTTTGCTCTTAGAGAGACAGACTCTTCCCCTCTGAATATAGTTTAGAACTGTCAGCTCCAACCTTTTGCTGTGAGAGGGACAGACTCTTCCCCTCTGAATATAGTTTAGAACTGTCAGCTCCAACCTCTTGCTGTGAGAGAGACAGACTCTTCCCCTCTGAATATATTTTAGAACTGTCAGCTCCAACCTTTTGCTGTGAGAGACAGACTCTTCCCCTCTGAATATAGTTTAGAACTGTCAGCTCCAACCTTTTGCTGTGAGAGGGACAGACTCTTCCCCTCTGAATATAGTTTAGAACTGTCAGCTCCAACCTTTTGCTGTGAGAGAGACAGACTCTTCCCCTCTGAATATAGTTTAGAACTGTCAGCTCCAACCTTTTGCTGTGAGAGAGACAGACTCTTCCCCTCTGAATATATTTTAGAACTGTCAGCTCCAACCTTTTGCTGTGAGAGAGACAGACTCTTCCCCTCTGAATATAGTTTAGAACTGTCAGCTCCAACCTCTTGCTGTGAGAGAGACAGACTCTTCCCCTCTGAATATAGTTTAGAACTGTCAGCTCCAACCTTTTGCTGTGAGAGAGACAGACTCTTCCCCTCTGAATATAGTTTAGAACTGTCAGCTCCAACCTTTTGCTGTGAGAGAGACAGACTCTTCCCCTCTGAATATAGTTTAGAACTGTCAGCTCCAACCTTTTGCTGTGAGAGACAGACTCTCCCCCTCTGAATATAGTTTAGAACTGTCAGCTCCAACCTTTTGCTGTGAGAGAGACAGACTCTTACCCTCTGAATATAGTTTAGAACTGTCAGCTCCAACCTTTTGCTGTGAGAGACAGACTCTTCCCCTCTGAATATAGTTTAGAACTGTCAGCTCCAACCTTTTGCTGTGAGAGAGACAGACTCTTACCCTCTGAATATAGTTTAGAACTGTCAGCTCCAACATTTTGCTGTTAGACAGACAGACTCTTCCCCTCTGAATATATTTTAGAACTGTCAGCTCCAACCTTTTGCTGTGAGGGAGACAGACTCTTCCCCTCTGAATATAGTTTAGAACTGTCAGCTCCAACCTTTTGCTCTTAGAGAGACAGACTCTTCCCCTCTGAATATAGTTTAGAACTGTCAGCTCCAACCTTTTGCTGTGAGAGGGACAGACTCTTCCCCTCTGAATATAGTTTAGAACTGTCAGCTCCAACCTCTTGCTGTGAGAGAGACAGACTCTTCCCCTCTGAATATATTTTAGAACTGTCAGCTCCAACCTTTTGCTGTGAGAGAAACAGACTCTTCCCCTCTGAATATAGTTTGGAACTGTCAGCTCCAACCTTTTGCTGTGAGAGACAGACTCTCCCCCTCTGAATATAGTTTAGAACTGTCAGCTCCAACCTTTTGCTGTGAGAGAAAGACTCTTCCCCTCTGAATATAGTTTAGAACTGTCAGCTCCAACCTTTTGCTGTGAGAGAGACAGACTCTTCCCCTCTGAATATAGTTTAGAACTGTCAGCTCCAACCTTTTGCTGTGAGAGACAGACTCTTCCCCTCTGAATATAGTTTAGAACTGTCAGCTCCAACCTTTTGCTGTGAGAGAGACAGACTCTTCCCCTCTGAATATAGTTTAGAACTGTCAGCTGCGACCTTTTGCTGTGAGAGAGACAGACTTCCCCTCTGAATATAGTTTAGAACTGTCGGCTCCAACCTTTTGCTGTGAGAGAGACAGACTCTTCCCCTCTGAATATAGTTTAGAACTGTCAGCTCCAACCTTTTGCTGTGAGAGACAGACTCTTCCCCTCTGAATATAGTTTAGAACTGTCAGCTCCAACCTTTTGCTGTGAGACAGACTCTTCCCCTCTGAGTATAGTTTAGAACTGTCAGCTCCAACCTTTTGCTGTGAGGGAGACAGACTCTTCCCCTCTGAATATATTTTAGAACTGTCAGCTCCAACCTTTTGCTGTGAGAGAGACAGACTCTCCCCCTCTGAATATAGTTTAGAACTGTCAGCTCCAACCTTTTGCTGTGAGAGACAGACTCTTCCCCTCTGAATATAGTTTAAACTGTCAGCTCCAACCTTTTGCTGTGAGAGAGACAGACTCTTCCCCTCTGAATATAGTTTAGAACTGTCAGCTGCAACCTTTTGCTGTGAGAGAGACAGACTCTTCCCCTCTGAATATATTTTAGAACTGTCGGATCCAACCTTTTGCTGTGAGAGAGACAGACTCTTCCCCTCTGAATATAGTTTAGAACTGTCAGCTCCAACCTCTTGCTGTGAGAGAGACAGACTCTTCCCCTCTGAGTATAGTTTAGAACTGTCAGCTCCAACCTTTTGCTGTGAGAGAGACAGACTCTTCCCCTCTGAATATAGTTTAGAACTGTCAGCTCCAACCTTTTGCTGTGAGAGACAGACTCTTCCCCTCTGAATATAGTTTAGAACTGTCAGCTCCAACCTTTTGCTGTGAGAGGGACAGACTCTTCCCCTCTGAATATAGTTTAGAACTGTCAGCTCCAACCTTTTGCTGTGAGAGAGACAGACTCTTCCCCTCTGAATATATTTTAGAACTGTCAGCTCCAACCTTTTGCTGTGAGAGAGACAGACTCTTCCCCTCTGAATATAGTTTAGAACTGTCAGCTCCAACCTCTTGCTGTGAGAGAGACAGACTCTTCCCCTCTGAATGTATTTTAGAACTGTCGGCTCCAACCTTTTGCTGTGAGGGAGACAGACTCTTCCCCTCTGAATATATTTTAGAACTGTCAGCTCCAACCTTTTGCTGTGAGGGAGACAGACTCTTCCCCTCTGAATATAGTTTAGAACTGTCAGCTGCAACCTTTTGCTGTGAGAGAGACAGACTCTTCCCCTCTGAATATATTTTAGAACTGTCGGCTCCAACCTTTTGCTGTGAGAGAGACAGACTCTTCCCCTCTGAATATAGTTTGGAACTGTCAGCTCCAACCTCTTGCTGTGAGAGAGACAGACTCTTCCCCTCTGAATATAGTTTAGAACTGTCAGCTCCAACCTTTTGCTGTGAGAGAGACGGACTCTTCCCCTCTGAATATAGTTTAGAACTGTCAGCTCCATCCTTTTGCTGTGAGAGACCGACTCTTCCCCTCTGAATATAGTTTAGAACTGTCAGTTCCAACCTTTTGCTGTTAGAGAGACACTCTTCCCCTCTGAATATAGTTTAGAACTGTCAGCTCCAACCCTTTGCTGTGAGAGAGACAGACTCTTCCCCTCTGAATATAGTTTAGAACTGTCAGCTCCAACCTTTTGCTCAAGAACTGGAGGCAAGGGGGAATGGCGTTGGACAGACATCTTTCCAATTGAATAATTCCGTTTTTGTTTAGTCGTGTTTTTGTTTGTAGGTAGGATACTTGTTTTCTCCCCAGATTTTGTTTTTGAAAACATTTGTACTCTATCCCGTTGATACGTTGAGTTTCCGTGTATCCCGTCTCCAGGTTTACGGGTAGTGGTTGCCATTAGGGTGCCAGAGGGCTTTGTCTTTTTCTCAAATCTTCTATCTCAGTTGATACTTCCGTTCTTGGTTCTTTCTCCCACTTTGAAAACTCTCCATATAATCTACATCAATAAGCTCCTATCTATTGTATAGTTCCCTTGTTGAATTTAGATAAGGCTTCTTTCTCCCACTCTGAAAACTCTTCATATTATCTACATCAATAAGCTCCTATCTATTGTACAGTTCCCTTGTTGAATTTAGATAAGGCTTCTGACAGTATGGGTGGACACTTCCTTTTTTATTTTAAAAATGTATGTAATATTGTATAAACATTGTGTACTTGTATTGTGATTTTGTATTTCTTTTCCTACAATTCTGCCAAGATTTCCACTATTTTTCAGTGTGTACACTTTCTTGATTTTCCACTTAATTTGCTGAGTGGTTGAACTAAAATAGATTAGTATTTACTACAGCACGTTTTGAGTCACATTTGGAAATCGTCATTATTCTTTCGGATTTTAACATGTGACTTTAGAATTATTTCCAAATATCTATAATTATTCAACCACATTCTTATCCTCTGAAAAAGGAAAAGTGATTCCAATTTTTCATTTGATATGACACTTCAGAATCTTTCTTCATTGGTGAACTAGTTTGGGAATCATTTGGCGTGCTCATTACACTGTATCATTTTCATCATTTGGCGTGCTCATTACACTATCATTTTCATCATTTGGCGTGCTCATTACATCGTATCATTTTCATCATTTGGCGTGCTCATTACATCGTATCATTTTCATCATTTGGCGTGCTCATTACATCGTATCATTTTCATCATTTGGCGTGCTCATTACACTATCATTTTCATCATTTGTCGTGCTCATTACATCGTATCATTTTCATCATTTGGCGTGCTCATTACATCGTATCATTTTCATCATTTGGCGTGCTCATTACATCGTATCATTTTCATCATTTGGCGTGCTCATTACATCGTATCATTTTCATCATTTGGCATGCTCATTACATCGTATCATTTTAATCATTTGGCGTGCTCATTACATCGTATCATTTTCATTATTTGGCGTGCTCATTACATCGTATCATTTTCATCATTTGGCGTGCTCATTACATCGTATCATTTTCAAAGACTTACATTGTACTTTAAGATATTGTTGCTCTTATCTAAACTGAAATCCAGAAAATTAGAATAAAAAGAAAATGATGATGATGATGATGATGATAAGAAGAAACTGAAATCCAGAAAATTAGAATCAAACTTATATGAATTTTCTTCTTTTTTTTTCCCTCAGTTAAAGGAATACCAGATTCTTTAACTGCACTGTTTCTCGTTGCTTCTTGTATTGTTTAATAATAATAATAATAATGGATACATATATAGCACACTATCCAGAAATCTGCTCCAGGTGCTTCACAAAAAAAGCTTTTGTTAACATAAAACATTACATCTATGTTACATACACACACCAAAATGTGACTACACACACACACACACACACACACACACACACACACACACACACACACACACACACACTGCATACATACATTTTAACATACTTGTGTATCTAACAGCTACCCTAACACCTACGCACACATAGGCAGGCACAAACTTACATAAACACACGCACACACAATACACATTCATATACATGCATGTAGTTATGTCATGGCCTGGCTTCGCTAACGAAGATCTAGGAAGGGCGTTGTCCACGTCTGATGCAGGCACGCTCATGGCTGACAAGGCCAATGCGGGAAAAGCAGAGTCGGCCGCAGCGGTTGCAAGGGAAAGTCTGGTCTGGGTTCGCGGCTGCAGCGTCGTGGTTCTTCCTCCTTCTGCGTTTGTCCTCAAGGCTGGCCCTGCGGTTGTTTTCGAAGGAGGAGACAGCTTGGTGGATGGTGCGTCGCCAGGTCTCTCGATCAGCGGCTACTGCGGACCACTGGCGATGGTCAATGTGACAGGCACCGAGAGCTTTCTTCAAGGAGTCTTTGTATCTCTTCTTGGGTGCTCCTCTGTCACGGTGGCCAGTGGACAGTTCGCCATACAGCGCGATCTTGGGCAGGCGGTGGTCCTCCATCCTGGACACGTGCCCTGCCCAACGTAGCTGGGTCTTTAGCAGCACTGCCTCGATGCTGATAGTCTTTGCCTGCTCCAGGACCTCGACATTTGTGATGTAGTCACTCCAGTGGATGCTGAGGATGGTGCGAAGGCAGCGCTGGTGGAAGCGATCAAGCAGTCGTATGTGGTGCCGGTAGGTGACCCAGGTTTCGGAGCCATACAACAGGGTGGGCAGTACAACAGCTCTGTACACGCTGATCTTTGTGTCTTTCTTCAGGTGTTTGTTGTTCCACACTCTCTTGTACAGCCTGCCGAATGCGCTGTTTGCCTTTGCAAGTCTGTTGTCGATCTCCTTGTCGATCTTGGCGTCAGACGAGATGGTGCAGCCTAGGTAGCTGAACTGGTGGACCGACTTCAGCTCTGTCTCACCGATGTTGATGTGAGGAGCGTGGAATTCTTCCTGTGGGGCAGGCTGGTGGAGAACTTCCGTCTTTTTCAGACTGACTTCTAGGCCGAAGAGCTGCGCAGCCTCTGCGAAGCAGGACGTTATACGCTGCAGGGCCGCTTCTGTATGGGCGACGAGGGCAGCATCGTCGGCAAACAGAAGCTCTCTGATGAGTTGCTCCAGTGTCTTGGTGTGGGCCTGTAGCCGCCTCAGGTTGAATAGGCTGCCATCAGTGCGGTATCTGATGAAGATACCGTCGTCGTCGCCGAGATCTTCAGTGGCCTGTTGGAGCATCATGCTGAAGATCGTGAAGAGGGTCGGCGCGAGGACACAACCTTGTTTCACTCCATTTCCAATTGGGAAGGGCTCCGAAAGGTCGTTGCTGTGTCTGACCTGTCCACGCTGTTCCTCATGTAGTTGGATGACCATGCTGAGGAATTTTGGGGGGCATCCTAGACGTTTCATGATCTCCCACAGACCTTTTCTGCTCACGGTGTCGAAAGCTTTCGTGAGATCGACGAATGTCGCATACAGTCCTTTGTTCTGTTCCCGACATTTTTCTTGTAGCTGTCTGAGAACGAAGACCATGTCAGTGGTGCCTCTGTTGGCTCTAAAGCCACACTGACTCTCTGGGAGATGTTCTTCGGCGATAGTAGGCACCAGCCGATTTAAGAGGACTCTGGCGAGGATCTTGCCTGCGATGGAGAGCAGAGTTATCCCCCTGTAGTTGGAGCAGTCCGACTTTTCTCCTTGTTTTTATACAGGGTGATGATGACTGCGTCACGGAGGTCCTGTGGTAGTTTGCCTTGCTCCCAGCAGCAGACAAAGAGGTTGTGGAGTTTGGAGTGTAGTGCTGGGCCTCCATTCTTCCACGCCTCCGGCGGAATTCCGTCAACCCCTGCTGCCTTGCCACATTTCAGCTGTTCAATGGCCTTGACAGTCTCTTCTAGGGTTGGTAGCTCGTCCAGTTGTAATTTCACTGGCTGTTGTGGGATGCGGAGAATTGCCGAGTCTTGAACCGTGCGGTTGGCGCTGAAGAGGGCCTGGAAATGTTCCGACCACCTGTTCAGGATCGACGTCTTGTCTGTGAAGAGCGCCTGGCCGTCTGCGCTGCGCAAAGGACTCTGGACCTGGTATGAGGGACCGTACACCGCCTTCAAGGCTTCGTATAAGCCCCCGTAGTCACCAGTGTCTGCACAAAGCTGAGCCCTCTCTGCCAGGTTGGTCCACCACCCATTTTGAATCTCACGAAGCTTGCGCTGGAGGTTGCTGCATATGAGCCGGAAGGTTGCTTTCTTCACCGGACAAGACGGTTGTGCAAGGTGAGCCTGGTGGGCTGATCTCTTCTTCGCCAGCAATTCTTGGATCTCCTGGTTGTTTTCGTCAAACCAGTCCTTGTTCTTTTTCGACGAGAACCCTAGGACTTCTTCAGAGGACTGCAGGATGGCTGATTTCAGCTGTGCCCATAGTGCTTCTGGAGAGGGGTCTGTGGGACAACTGGGGTCTTCAAGTTTGTCCTGAAGCTTCGCCTGGAATTCAGCTTTCACTTCAGCTGACTGAAAGTTGCCGACCTGGAATTTCTTCCTAGGAGCTCCTCCTTTCTTTGGTTTGGGCTTGAAGTGGAGCCTGAGCTTGCTGCGGACGAGGCGGTGGTCAGTATGACACTCCGCGCTGGGCATCACTCGGGTGTGTAGGACGTCTCGTACGTCTCTCTGGCGCATCAGGATGTAATCAATGAGGTGCCAATGTTTGGACCGAGGATGCATCCACGTTGTCTTCAGGCTGTCCTTCTGCTGGAAAATGGTGTTGGTGATGGTAAACTGCTGCTCTGCACAGAACTCGAGAAGAAGGCGCCCATTGTCGTTGCAATTACCAACGCCATGCTTGCCAAGGACTCCTTTCCAGGCTTCTGAATCTTGGCCAACTCTGGCATTGAAGTCGCCAAGGATGATGACCTTGTCGTCAGCAGGGGTGTTCTGAACGAGGTTGCGCAGATCAGTGTAAAACTTGACCTTTTCTGTGGGGTCCGCTTGGAGGGTTGGAGCGTACACGCTGAACAGAGTGGCATGCTGTTTGTTCCGTAGTGGGAGGCGCATGGACATAATTCGGTCTGAGTGTCCTGTTGGCAGGTTTTCAAGCTTGGAGGCAATGGTGCTCCTGACCATAAAGCCTACGCCATAGAGGCGTCTCTCGGTCTCTGGCTTGCCTGACCAGTAGAGGGTGTACCCAGCGCCGTGTTCCTGGAGGCTGCCTTTCCCTGCAAAGCGGACTTCGCTGACGGCAGCAATGTCAATGTTCAGTCTCTGAAGTTCGTGTGCGACTAGAGCGGAACGCCTTTCTGGGTGGTTGCTGTCTGCAGAGTCACGCATGGTTCGGATGTTCCAGCATGCTACCTTTAGTCCTTTTGCACCTAATTGTGAGGCAGGTGCCGGCCTTTTCTTCTCTATTGTTGTTCGACCGCGTTTGGAGATGCCCGTTGACCGCGGCTAGCCAACTGGGGGGTATGGAGATGAGCATTTGTTTGGACCACCTTTTCTAGGCCCCTCTCCGTGTGGAGCAAGCAGTGCTGTCCCTAGAAAAGGCTGCTTGGTCGTTCAGGGTGCTGCCGAGTGATGCTGTCACCTCCGGGTCAACAATCAGGCGACCAATATCCTGAACCGCCTGCATGCAGGATTGGAACTGCGGCTTCCAGTGACATCTTCCACCTGCCGTTTTCGCCCCTTTCCCATCGCTACAGGGCTTGGAATAGTTGGTGGCGCGGACGTGGACGTGTCCTTCAAGCCTGCGCAATGGAATTTTTAGGTGGAGTGCAGTGTGCGCAGTACTGGCCCCACCCTTTACACCCGTGGTTCATCTGCCATAGCCTAGCAAGCTGGGACGGTGACAGTGAGGTCCTCAGGTCGTAGGTTTTATATCAGACTGTCCTTGTCCTAGCCTCTGGCTCAAAAACCTTCCTCGGAGGCACGGGGGCGCGGCTACTGAAAGTCGGGACATGGCCATGGACCCAGGGTCAATGCATGTCGAGACTGTCCTGCATTCCTTAGCACTTCATGGGTTTTACTTCAGACTTTTCCTTGTCTTAGATGGACTGCCTTCCCAGGCTGTCGAGCTCCATCTGCCCGCATGTGACAGGTAGCACAGGGTTACATGGTACCTGTGGCAGGTAGAGACCTGACCTGATTGATGTAGTTGTTATGTACACATACATATGTATACACACATAGTCAAGCACAGCTAACGCAAAGGAAGTGGACCTGCCACAACTGAACGTATTGCTGAGGGAAAAGGTGAGTTTTGAGACGAGATTTAAAAGATGCGAGGGAATCAGAATGACGGAGGTTATCAGGGAGCTTGTTCCACGTCTTTGGCGATTGAAAAGAAAACGATCTGTGTCCATAGGTCTTACTTCTGACGTGAGGTATCCTGAGAAGTCGAGTATCAGAGGAAGAACGGAGCTGGCGAGACGGGGTATAGATATGGAGGAATTCAGAAAGATACTTGGGGCCAGATCCGTTGACTGCAGAAAAGGTCAGAGTGGATAGCTTATAGTCTATTCGATCAGAAACAGGTAACCAGTGGAGAGACTGAAGGATAGGAGAAACATGGTCAAATTTAGAAGCTCTGCAAATGAGTCTGGCAGCGTTATTCTGAATTCGTTGGAGTCTAATAGATATTTGGGAAGGCCGGCCCAAAGAGTTGCAGTAATCCAATCTTGAGAGAACCAGAGAGCATACAAGTGTCTTGGTTGCATTGGTTGAGAGATCGTGGCGGACAGAGCTGATTCTATGCAGTTCCAAATAGGCAACTTTACAGATATTCGAAATGTGCTGTTGGAAGGAAAGAGACTGGTCTAGGATTACACCAAGACTGCGAACAGAAGGAGAAAGTGAAACAGGTGTGTTATTGATCAGAACAGAGTCAGGAAAGGATGTTGACGAAACGTCTTTGGACAGGTTATCATAAATTCAGTCTTATCATTTAGTTGCAGCTTGTTCATCCAGTCTTTTAGGCCAGTAATGCACTCCTGTGTTTGAGTCACCAGTGCATCAAATTCAGCTATGGAAGCCGACTGATTAAGTTGTGTGTCATCAGCAAAGCTCTCATGCGACATTGCACGATGACTGATGACATCCGACACAAGAGCCGCATACAGCACGAAAAGAACAGGACCTAGGACGGACCCCTGTGGGACACCATATTTTAAGGCAGATTGTTTGTTGAACATGTATACATTTTAAGAAATGATTATAGAACATACTTGTAAATTACTTGGCATTGACAGTCCTGGAAAGGATTGCCTATTTTTGCGAACTGCAATTTTCGAACTGAAAATTTATGTTACGTTTTAATTTCCTGTATCCTTTTATTCGATCTTAGAGCGCTGAGTTTCCATTACTAAAAGAATGTATTCGGGGACGTAGCCCTGGAGGATTTTGATAAGTACCTCTCAAGGAAAAACCCTTGGACTTTCTGATGAAAAACTGATAGCGCATGTTAGTCAATGTCAGGAGAGAGAAGATAGAGTTGCCCGAGAGGTGGAACAGAAAAAGCTTGAGCAAGAGCAAGAACAAAAGAGATTAGAGCAAGAAGAGAAAAGAGCTCTAAGAGAGCAAGAACAAAAACGGTTAGAAACAGAGCTTGAGCAGAGAAAGCTAGAAACGGATCACGAGTTACAGCTCAAAAGGCTTTCTCAGCACACTGCTACAGAACGACACTCAGATGAACAGAGAGGTTCCCATAGAGAGGTCCCCATAGCAAAAGCTCGTATATTCCAAAGCTTCCCCCATCTGATGAAGTCAAAGATGACATTGACTCATTCCTGTTTCGGTTTGAAAATCATGCAAACTCCTGTGGTTGGCCCAGAGATAAGTGGACTCTGTTCATAGCCTCCCTTTTTAAAGGATAAGTGGACTCTGTTCATAGCCTCCCTTTTTAAAGGATAAGTGGACTCTGTTCATAGCCTCCCTTTTTAAAGGATAAGTGGACTCTGTTCATAGCCTCCCTTTTTAAAGGATAAGTGGACTCTGTTCATAGCCTCCCTTTTTAAAGGTAGTGCACTCACATTGTATCACACACTTCGTTCATAGCCTCCCTTTTTAAAGGTAGTGCACTCACATTGTATCACACACTGTTCATAGCCTCCCTTTTTAAAGGTAGTGCACTCACATTGTATCACACACTTTGTTCATAGCCTCCCTTTTTAAAAGTAGTGCACTCACATTGTATCACACTTTGTTCATAGCCTCCCTTTTTAAAGGTAGTGCACTCACATTGTATCATACACTTTGTTCATAGCCTCCCTTTTTAAAGATAGTGCTCTCACATTGTAACACACACTTGCCGCGAGACAGGATCTGAAGTGGGACGAGTTAAAAGCGGAACTACTAAAAAAAATTTCAATGTACCGATGAAGGGTTCCGCGAGAAATTTCGTTCAGGCAACCCAGAAAAAGGTGAATCATTTGCTGCATTTCTCATTCGAATCAGTCACTTGTTTGATCGATGGGTTGACTTGTCCGGCACTCAGAGGGAATATGTTCAACTTCGTGACCTCCTTTTGAGAGAGCAGATCCTTCAGAGTGTGTCAAAGGATCTGGCTGTGTTTCTCAAGGAAAGACCGATTGATTCTGCTGAAAACATGTGTCGTCTCGCTGATCAGTACAAGACCGCCCACCCAGAAAAATCGGTTGCGAGAAAAGACTCGTCTTACACTTCTGTTTTTGAAGCAAGTGTACGCACCATCCCAAGGGGACATCAGTTTCCAAGATGTGGTCGTGGTTACTTTCAGACGCGACCCCAAATTTCCAATTTCAATCGTGGTGGTCAAACTGTAGCTTCCACTTACGGAAGTTATCGAAATTCCGGAAATCAATCCCGAGGTTCTTTGCATGGTGGGAAAACTAACCATGTGGGAAATGAAGATCGCAGCAGTTTTTGGAATCGCGGTGCAAGTTCGAATCGCGGACACAGACCCTCTCCCGCAGAAGTTTCTTGCTGGAACTGTGGTTGCAGATTTCACAAACGTGGTGAATGTCCTTATCTGCACAGTACTGCAAATGTGGCCTCACAAATGCCAACTGCAGTGAAGACCCCAGTGTACAGAACTCGCATCATGTTTTGGTCTCGCATAGCTCCACCTCAGGGTTGCACATTGAAAAATGTGTTTTGATGCCGCCCTTTTGAGAGACACTGGTTGCACAACTGCTGGTGTGAGACGGGCATTGATTCTTCCTGAACAGCTCACAGGAGAAGTTCAAAACTGTCGCTCATTTGGAGGAAAAATAGAATAGAGATTTTCCCCATTGCCCGTATTCATGTGTCCACTCCTTATTTCATTAGTGAATTACAAACCTGTGTGATTGAAGATCCTGTGGCAGATCTCATTCTTGGCAACAGGGGTTGATACAATTCATGGAGGTCAGGGTGGAACGTCTGTCCCGTGCAATGTCGGCACACGGCAACAAACGAAACAGCAACAAAGTTCAAATCCACTGCCCACTCCCAAGTTCCCATCCCTTGATGTTTCACCATCCTATCTTTCACGACTCCAGAGAGAGGATGATACGTTAAAACATTTATTCAAAAATGTTGTCACTACTTCCCCAGATGTTTGTGAAAAGATCTTACGTTGTACAGGCTGATATACTTTACAGGCTATTTCCAAAAGATGGTGATGTTTTTAAACTGTTGTGCCATCATCTTTACGTGACACGGTTTTGAAAACTGCACATGATTCTGTTTTGGCGGGACAGTGTGGAGTGAAGAGAACGCTGAAAAGAATTTGCTTCCCTTACTGCCCCTTTGACTGACTTGACGAAAGGACAGAGCGAACGGCCCATTAAGTGGACAGAAGACTGCCAGAATTGTTTAAAGAAAATAGAGGACGTTCTTAACACGCAGGTCAGGTGACATTGCAGTGACACAGGTCAGGTGACACAGCGTGACACCTGGACACAGGTCAGATGACATGGCAGTGACAGTGTTCACCTGGACACAGGTCAGGTGACATGGCAGTGCCACAGTGTTCACCTGGACACAGGTCAGGTGACATGGCAGTGCCACAGTGACACCTGGACACAGGTCAGATGACATGGCAGTGACAGTGTTCACCTGGGCACAGGTCAGGTGACATGGCAGCGCCACAGTGTTCACTTGGGCACAGGTCAGGTGACATGACAGTGACACCTGGACACAGGTCAGGTGACATGGCAGTGACAGAGTGACACCTGGGCACAGGTCAGGTGACATGGCAGCGATAGTGTTTGCCTGGACACAGGTCAGGTGACATGGCAGTGACACCTGGACACAGGTCAGGTGACATGGCAGTGACACAGTGTTACCTGGACACAGGTCAGGTGACATGGCAGTGACACCTGGACACAGGTCAGGTGACATGGCAGTGACAGTGTTCACCTGGACACAGGTCAGGTCACATGGCAGTGATAGTGTTTGCCTGGACACAGGTCAGGTGACATGGCAGTGACACAGTGTTTACCTGGACACAGGTCAGGTGACATGGCAGTGACAGTGTTACCTGGAAGTGTAATTCGTACTGCTGACACCGCTGTCATGACAACAGGCACAACACTGACATGACATTGCATTACTTTGTTGTCCCAACACAAGTCTGTGTGAAATGCGGTCCGCTCTCCACGGGGAGAGCTCGTCGCCACAGTGCAACGCCACTCTTCTGTATTTGTATTTTTTCTGTCTACAAGAGTGTTTGTTTCGTGATCGAAATGAATTTTTCTACAGAACTTTGTCAGGGACAACCTTTGTTTCTGTGCATGATGCACAAGGCACTGAGTGATCCCAAGGTGAGGTCAGGTGCGCTAGGTGCATGATCCCAAGGTGAGGTAAGGTGCATGATCCCAAGGTGCGGTAAGGTGCGCTAGGTGCATGATCCCAAGGTGAGGTAAGGTGCATGATCCCAAGGTGCGGTAAGGTGCGCTAGGTGCATGATCCCAAGATGCGGTATGGTGCGCTAGGTGCATGTTCCCAAGATGCGGTAAGGTGCGGTAAGGTGCATGATCCCAAGGTGCGGTAAGGTGCATGATCCCAAGGTGCGGTAAGGTGCGCTAGGTGCATGATCCCAAGATGCGGTATGGTGCGCTAGGTGCATGTTCCCAAGATGCGGTAAGGTGCGGTAAGGTGCATGATCCCAAGGTGCGGTAAGGTGCATGATCCCAAGGTGCGGTAAGGTGCGCGAGGTGCATGATCCCAAGGTGAGGTAAGGTGCGCTAGGTGCATGATCCCAAGGTGAGGTAAGGTGCGCGAGGTGCATGATCCCAAGGTGCGGTAAGGTGCGCGAGGTGCATGATCCCAAGGTGAGGTAAGGTGCGCGAGGTGCATGATCCCAAGGTGAGGTAAGGTGCGCTAGGTGCATGATCCCAAGGTGAGGTAAGGTGCGCTAGGTGCATGATCCCAAGGTGAGGTAAGGTGCGCGAGGTGCATGATCCCAAGGTGAGGTAAGGTGCGCTAGGTGCATGATCCCAAGGTGAGGTAAGGTGCGCGAGGTGCATGATCCCAAGGTGAGGTAAGGTGCGCGAGGTGCATGATCCCAAGGTGCGGTAAGGTGCGCGAGGTGCATGATCCCAAGGTGAGGTAAGGTGCGCGAGGTGCATGATCCCAAGGTGAGGTAAGGTGCGCTAGGTGCATGATCCCAAGGTGCGGTAAGGTGCATGATCCCAAGGTGCGGTAAGGTGCATGATCCCAAGGTGCGGTAAGGTGCGCTAGGTACATGATCTCACGGTGCGGTAAGGTGCGCTAGGTACATGATCTCGAGGTGCGGTAAGGTGCGCTAGGTACATGATCTCGAGGTGCGGTAAGGTGCGCTAGGTACATGATCTCAAGGTGCGGTAAGGTGCGCTAGGTACATGATCTCGAGGTGCGGTAAGGTGCGCTAGGTACATGATCTCAAGGTGCGGTAAGGTGTGCTAGGTACATGATCTCGAGGTGCGGTAAGGTGCGCTAGGTACATGATCTCAAGGTGCGGTAAGGTGCGCTAGGTACATGATCTCGAGGTGCGGTAAGGTGCGCTAGGTACATGATCTCAAGGTGCGGTAAGGTGCGCTAGGTACATGATGCACAAGGCACTGAGTGATCCCAAAGTGAGGTAAGGTGCATGATCCCAAGGTGCGGTAAGGTGCGCTAGGTGCATGATGTGCACGGTGCTCTAAGTGCGTGATGTTCACGGTGCGCTAAGTGTGTGATGTACACGGTGCGTGATGTACACGGTGCGCTAAGTGCGTGATGTGCACGGTGCGCTAAGTGCGTGATGTGCACGGTGCGCTAAGTGCGTGATGTACACGGTGCGCTAAGTGCGTGATGTGCACGGTGCGCTAAGTGCGTGATGTACACGGTGCGCTAAGTGCGTGATGTTCACGGTGCGCTAAGTGTGTGATGTACACGGTGCGTGATGTACACGGTGCGCTAAGTGCGTGATGTTCACGGTGCGCTAAGTGTGTGATGTACACGGTGCGTGATGTACACGGTGCGCTAAGTGTGTGATGTACACGGTGCGTGATGTACACGGTGCGCTAAGTGCGTGATGTGCACGGTGCGCTAAGTGCGTGATGTACACGGTGCGTGATGTACACGGTGCGCTAAGTGCGTGATGTGCACGGTGCGCTAAGTGCGTGATGTGCACGGTGCGTGATGTACACGGTGCGCTAAGTGCGTGATGTGCACGGTGCGCTAAGTGCGTGATGTGCACGGTGCGTGATGTACACGGTGCGCTAAGTGCGTGATGTGCACGGTGCGCTAAGTGCGTGATGTGCACGGTGCGTGATGTACACGGTGCGCTAAGTGCGTGATGTGCACGGTGCGCTAAGTGCGTGATGTGCACAGGACTGTGTCGGACTCCAGCTGGTGGTCCCTGGCCGTCAGGTCGGGCACATTACCGCTGGCCGTCAGGTCGGGCACATTACCACTGGCCGTCAGGTCGGGCACATTACCACTGGGAGCGGGCGGCACAGCACGCAATGTGGATTCCGTCTCCAGGTTTCCATGCAAATCGAATGCTTGGCCCCCAGAGGGCGCTGGGTACTGAGGGCAGCTTTTATGGACCTCACCTGACACCCTGTGACGGGTCGTGCTGTGACCAGAGTCTGTCAGCTGTGAAGTCAGCGCTTTACTGGCCCGGCTGTTTGAAGCCAAGCAGACCCCTGGGGCAGAGGTATGAGACGTTACAACCCACTTACCTCCCTTCTTTATCCTCCCCTTTCCCCGGAGCCTTCAAAAGAGCCTAAAACTCGTCTTTCATTTCTGTAGTAGCTGTGTCATTTGGTTTTGAAGGAACACACACACACACACACACACACACAAACCTCGTCTTTCATTTTTGTAGTAAGCTGTGTCATTTGGTTTTGAAAAAAATACACAAACCTCGTCTTTCCTTTCTGTTGTATACTGTGTTATTTGGTTTTGAAAAAAAAAAAAAAAAAAAAAAAACCCACAGAACTCGTCTTCTGTTGTAAACTGTCATTTGGGTTTGAAAAGAGCCAGGTACAACAGGGACAGGGGGTTTCCTTTGATGTGATGACAACATCACTAACACCTATATCAGTGACAGGAGAAGGTTTCCTATGACGGATAAGTAGGCAGGCATCCTCCAGCGTGAGCGGTCAAGAGCATCAGTTTCCCAGGAAGCGATGTCTATGTCACAGGCTTTGAGGTTTGTCTTCAAGGTGTCCTTGAAGCGCTTCCAGGGTCTTCCAAGGTCGCAGTGGCCTTCCTTCAGCTGGCCATACAAAAGCATCATCGGGATCCTGCTGTCTGTCATGCGGACAACGTGTCCTGTCCAGCATAGCTGGCACTGGATCAGCAGGCTTTCGATGCTAGGCAGGCCACTCCTCTCTAGGACCTGGAGGTTGGAGACCCTGTCTTGCCACTTTATGCCGAGGATCTTTTGTAGGCATCTCTGAAACTGCTCAAGTTGTTGAATGTGACGGCGATACGTCGTTCATGTTTCACAGCATTACAACAAGGTATTTGTATTTGTATTTCTTTTTATCACAAGATTTCTCTGTGTGAAATTCGGGCTGCTCTCCCCAGGAAGAGCGCGTCGCTGCACTACAGCGCCACCCATTTTTAAGGTGGTCAGCACAACAGCTCTGTAGGTTTTGATTTTGGTGCTGAGCCTGATGCCTTTGTTGTTCCACAGCCTGTTGTTGAGTCTGCCAAAGGCGGAGCTGGCCTTGGCGATGTGCAGCGTCACTTCTGCATCAAGGGCTCCGTTGCTGCTTAGGGCGCTGCCCAGGTAGCAAAATGTATCGACTGACGATCTATGTGTCATCGATTTTGATTGCAGGTGGGGGGGAGGCACTGGCGTTCTGTGAGCTAGCTGGTTGGTATATGGACTCGGTCTTGCTGAGGCTGGTGAGTCCAAAGCGCCTGCAGGAGGTTGAGAACCTGTCCATAATGAACTGCATGTCCTCATGGGTGTGTGCAGCAAGCGCGCAGTCATCAGCGAAGAGGAACTCTCAACAGTGCCTCAAACACCCTGGACCTGGCGCGGAGTCGCCGCAAGTTGAAAAGTTTGCCATCTGTGCGAAACTGAATGTAGATGCCCCGTTCAGTCTTGGAAGGCATCAATCAGCATGGCAGAGAAGAGAATGGAGAACAGTGTGGGTGCCAGGACACAGCCCTGCTTCACTCCATTTACCACAGGGAACGGATCCGACATGTCAGTATTTTCCTGTACTCTCGCCTGCATGTCATCGTGGAATGACGCAGTCAGCTGGATTAGGCTCTCTGGGCAGCCGAACTTTAGGAGGATCTTCCACAGACCACGGTGGTTCACCGTGTCGAACGCCTTAGTCAGGTCTACAAAGACCATGTGGAGCTCCTTGTTCTGCTCACGGCACTTCTCTTGCATCTGGCGTACAGCAAACACCATGTCACATGTTCCCCTGCCTGAGTGGAAGCCGCACTGTGCTTCAGGGATGACTGTTGGAGACATCGTCAACCAGTCTGTTCAGTATGATGCAGGCGAAGATCTTGCCGGCGATGCAGAGGAGAGAGATTCCTCGGTGGTTATTGCAGGATGTTTTGTCTCCCTTCTGTTTGTAAATGTGGACAATTGAAGCATCCTTGAAATCCTGGGGGACCTCCTCTCTCTCCCAGATAGACTGGAACAGGGCGGTCAGCTTGTCTGTCAGCACCTCGCCTCCATACTTGTAGATGTCAGGCTGGATTCCATCCGCACCTGGTGCTTTTCCTCACGTTGTCAGCTTCAGGGCCTTCCGGGTCTCAGCCTTGGTGGGAGGGGCAGCTAGCGAGTCACTGACTGGTAGCTGTGGGAGGGCTGCAATTACCTCGTCAGATACGGACGAGTCCCTGTTGAGGAGGGTGTTGAAGTGCTCTGCCCAGCGGGCAAGGATGTATTTCTTATCTGTCAGGAGGATGGTCTGGTTCAAGGCTTGGACAGGGATTGATCCTGTGACTCTCGGCCCATACACAGCTTGGAGACTATCATGGAAGGTCTTCATGTCGTGAGCATCAGCAGCAGACTGAAGCTCTTCGGATTTTCTCTCCCACCAGGTATTCTTCATCTCACGCAGCCTCCTCCCGAAACCTGGAGGGGGTCAGGCTGGTGTTCTCTTGACCCTCTCCCGGGAGGGTCACTACCTTGTCGTGGTCGGGAGGCTTAGTGGCCAGTGATCGAGTGAGCTATGTCGGCGGGGGCATCAGTGCTTCTTGGGGTTTGGTGCTCTGGTCCCAGGTCTTAATTGACAGCCTACATAGCCATCGTAGCTGTTAGGGCTGAATAAGTGGTGGTTTTTGTACTGATGCCCCTGATAGGGCTTCCCATGCCGAACAGGTTATGAGTGAGGCCCAAACTAAACGTGACCCACTGTCCCTTTCGCTATTCTCTATTCTTCTTTTTACCGCCTCTTTTCTGTCCTCAGCTCCCCATCAAGCCTTCTTTTCCACATTCTTTTTTTTCTCTGTGGCCTTCTTCAGGCCCGCCGTGTTTGCCGTGCGGCGCGACCTGTGATGGAGGGGAATGAGATCCTGGGGATTGAGAGAGCACGCTGCTCTCAACACATCCCTTTGGCTCGGACCTCTCCTAAGACAGGCGGCACACATTGGCCCGTGTGTGTCAATCGGCTACCCCTTCGTGGGGCTGGGTCAAGACTGGCAGTTTAGTGGCTAGCGAAGATAACCCCCGTAGTGGTCGGTTCTCTGTCCCCGGGAGCTGGGCATGATCGGGGGGGAACACGTTGGAGCTAGACTGTTGGTCGTATATCCCTCCCGAAACCTGGAAGGGGTCAAGCTGGTGTTCCCTTGACCCTGGCCCCCAAGTTGGACCCCATGGTGGGTGGGTAAGGGAAGGATGAATTTACATTTTTTTCAACATGACTTCCAAAAAATCACACACCCCTAACTCTGGAAAAAGACGACGACAAGGAACGGACGACTCCGACTCCGACTCGGAGGTCGTTGAGACCTCTGGATTTTGGCCATCGTGGCTTGTGATGGAGGGCGCTGATGACAAGCCCTTGTCGGCTCTCAGCCCCTTCGCTATCCAGAAGGGCTTTCAGTGTCTGGCGGGATCGCTGAAATCCATCAAGAGGCTGAGGAGCGGAGCATTTTTAGTGCAGACAGAGTCCAAAAGGCAGACACAGCTCCTTCTGAAGGCGACCACTTTCGTGGATAGGGCAGTGAAGGTTTCCCCTCACAAAGGTCTCAACTGCTCTAAGGGAGTCATCAGATGCCCGGAGTTGAAAGGTGTGTCTGAGGCCGAGATCAAGAGCGAACTGTCCTCTCAGGGAGTGACCGATGTGTACAGGGTGACGGTGAGGAAGGGGTCGGACAGAGTCCCGACCAACACTTTCTTCCTCACCTTCTGCTGCCCGGATGTCCCCAAGGACATTCGGGTCGGATACCTGCTAGTTAATGTCAGCCTGTACGTACCGTCCCCTCTGAGATGCTTTAAGTGTCAGAAATTCGGACACGTGAGAGACAGATGTAAGGAGGAAGAGGCGTGTGGCACCTGTTCGAAGGCGGCGCACCAGGGCGATTGCGTCAGTGCAGCCCTGTGTGCGAACTGCGGAGGTGGCCACCCGTCCTCATCGAAGGACTGCCCCGCCTGGAAGAAAGAAAAACAAATTCAGAAAGTCAAGACAGAACAGAAAATTTCCTTCTTTGAGGCAAGGAAACAGGTGGAGGCCGCGTCGCCTAGGACGTCGTATGCCTCTGTCGTCAGATCCGGGACGGTGGACGTCGCAGTCCAGACGACGTCCACAGGAACGCAGACGGACGACTTAACCGCCTCGTCGGAACCGTCGGCCTTGGGTGGAGGCGCTGTGTCCACCCCTTCCCATCCTGCGCGGCAGTCCTCAGGGGCTGCTGGGCGGGAGAGAAAAGCCTCGGGCGGAGGCACGTTGTCCGCCTCCCGCCCCACCCCACCCCCCGGGCCCCCTCGCCCCGCCTCTCGTCTGCCTGGCCCTCGGGCTGGCGGAAGTGGCCGGAAGCCCCCCGCACCTCCAAAACTCAAGGAGGGGAGGGCTGCGGCCACGGCGGGATCGGGAGGGGCCGAGGTGGTGGATATTCCGACCCGGTCTGAACCCGAAAAATTTATGTCAAAGAACAAATATTCCATCCTGGCGGACCTTGAGCCACCGCAAGTGGAGGAGCAGGGGGTAGCGATGGAATAGGCTGCTGCTTTATTTTTTTTAAAAAACAACCTTTTTAATGGCAGTGATCCACTGGAATATCCGGGGATTCTATGCCAACTTCCAGGAACTCCAGCTGCGTCGTGCTTTGAAACCTTCAGTGCTGGCACTGCAGGAGACTCTGCAAAGAGATGGCAAGGTTTTATCTCTCTCTGGTTTTAACTCCGTTTTTAAACCCGCTCAACCGAAGCAAGAGGGGTTGACGGGAGGTGTCGCTCTTTTTATTCGAAAGTCCCTTTTATACAGTACAGTTCTTTTAAGCACCCCTTTACAGGCGGTGGCAGTCAGAGTCACGCTCGAGAAAACCATCACTGTCTGCTCTCTCTACCTTCCCCCTTCCGTCCGTGTTCTGAGGCAGGACCTCATGAACCTGGTCGACCAGCTCCCACGTCCGTTTTTACTGTTGGGCGACTTCAACGGACACTCCCCGCTCTGGGGAAGTGAGATGACATCGGCCCGAGGTCTTCTCTTAGAAAACCTTCTCTCTGACATGGACTTGTGCTGTCTTAACGACAAGTCTCCTACTTACCTGCATCTGTCCTCTGGAAAGCTCTCGTGTTTAGATCTGTCGGTCTGCGATCCATCGTTGGTCCTGGACTACGAGTGGAAAGTGCACGACGATCTGCACGGGAGTGACCACTTTCCTGTCATCCTCCGCCCCACAGATGGAGAAGGTGACTCTCTGCCTGACCGCCTGTACTACGACAAAGCAGACTGGAGTTTTTTTACCACCAAGATAAGAGCTGAGCTGCAGGAAGAAACAGTATTGAAAAGCAAGGACCCTGCTGATGCTCTGACTCGGATCGTTTTAGATTGCGCCAAAGCAGCAGTCCCATCGTCTACCTCCAAGCCTCGGGTCCCTAGAACGCCCTGGTTCAACGCGGAATGTCGGGAGGCCCGCAAGTCTCGGAAGAGAGCGCAGCGACGCGTCTTTCGGAGACCGGAGTCCGATAGCGTTCGAACCCATCAACAGCTGAGGGCGAAAGCCAGGTATGTTTTTAAAAAGAGCCAGAGGAAGTCTTGGAGAGATTTCTGCTCTTCCTTAACCTCCAACACACCCAAGAAGAAAGTGTGGAGGGTTTTAAAAAGAATTAAGGGCAAAAACGCATGCCCGACCTTCCACCATCTTAAACTTTCAGACGCTCTGGTCACAGAGAAGAAAGCAGTTGCCAATTTGCTTGCCTCCACAATAGAACAGAACTCGAGATCTGCTAACAAATCTGCTCGCTTTCTTAAAACCAAAAACCTGTCAGAAAAAACACCATGTAACTTCTTTTCCGACAACACAGAGAATTACAACCTTCCTTTCACAATGAACGAACTTAAATCTGCCCTTCAGACCTGTACGGATTCCTGTCCAGGAATGGACGAAGTCCATTATAAACTCCTAAAGCACCTTCCCCAAACCTGTCTGGACACCCTGCTTAAAGTTTATAACCACATCTGGGTCACAGGCTTCTTTCCACCCTCCTGGCGGAAAGCCCTCATAATCCCGCTGCCGAAACCGGGAAAAGACCCCTCGAACCCCTCCAACTACCGCCCAATTGCACTGACCAGCTGCGTCTGCAAACTGATGGAGAAGATGGTCAACGGTAGACTGATGTGGAAACTAGAGACCGACGGCCTTCTGGCGAAGGAACAGTGCGGTTTCCGCAAGCATCGCTCTACCGTTGACCATCTGGTTCGTCTGGAAACCACGATAAGAAATGCTTTCGTCAACAAACAACATGTGGTGGCCATATTTTTTGACCTGGAGAAAGCTTACGATACCACGTGGAAATTTGGTATTCTTTCCGACTTGCACAAGCTCGGCTTCCGAGGACACCTGCCTCAGTTTATCCACAATTTTTTACAAGACAGACAATTCCAGGTGAGAGTCGGCACCACCCTGTCCGACATTCACGAGCAGGAGCTGGGTGTCCCGCAGGGGAGCATCCTGTCGCCTGCTCTGTTCAGCATCAAAATTAATGACATCGTTCAATCCGTTCAGAAAGGATCGGACAGCTCGCTGTTCGTGGATGATTTTGCTTTATATGCAACCGGCAGCACGTACGCCAGCATCCAGCGACGGCTTCAGCTCTGCGTCAACAAAATCCAGTGTTGGGCAGAGGAGAATGGCTTCACATTTTCGTCCTCCAAAACTGAATGCATCCACTTTCATAATTTTCGCCAATTCTATCAGGACCCTGAAATCCGTCTGGGAACATCCACCATCCCGGCGGTCAAGGAAGCCAGATTTCTAGGGGTCGTCTTCGATCAGAAGCTGAATTTTCTCAGCCACATTAAACAGCTGAAAATATCTTGCCTAAAAGCCCTGAACATCATCCGAGTTGTGGCACACACGAACTGGGGTGCTGATAAGAGGACTCTCTTGCACCTCTACAGAGCCCTGGTCCGGTCCAAACTGGATTATGGAAGTGTTGTATACGGCTCGGCCAGACCGTCCTACCTGAAACTGTTGGACCCTGTACACCACCAAGGGCTCCGTCTCAGCTTGGGTGCTTTCCGCACCACCCCTGTGCACAGCCTGTATGCAGAGGCGGGGGAACCGCCTCTTTCCAACCGCAGACTGAAGCTGACCCTGAACTATTATTTGAAATTGTTTTCGGAACCTACAAACCCTGCTTACGATGCTGTATTCAACAACCCTTTCGATAAGAAATTTACAGACAACCCAAACTGCATACCTCCTCTCGGACTCCGCATTCAGCCGCACTTGGAAAATGCCGATCTGGATGTCGGTGGCATCTCAGATTTCTCTAAGTTCCCTGACAGCCCCCCGTGGACCTTTACAACACCTGAGGTCCGTTTTGATCTGGCCTCGTACCGTAAGGACACCACCAGTTCTCTGGCCTACAGAACCTACTTTTCGGAACTGTGCCACAAATTCCCCACCTTTCAAGGCATCTTCACTGACGGTTCCAAGTCAGAGGACGGAGTCGCCGCATCTGCGTTCTGTCCCGCCTTTCCTGACCGGCCCTCAACAGAACACATCCTGTCTGACAGCTCGGTATACACCGCGGAACTGACTGCACTGGTCCTGGGGTTAAAAATGGTTCTCTCTTCCAAACAGAAGAGATTCATGATCTTTTCCGACTCCTTATCAGCCCTGGAGGCGATCGCCTGCAGGAATATCACTCATCCCAAACTGCTGGAATTTTATGAAACTTTTACTCTCGCAACGAAGAAAGGATACGAGGTTGTGTTGGCCTGGGTTCCCGGACATGTTGGCATTCGTGGTAACGAAAGGGCGGACCTGCTGGCCAGGAACGCTGTAAAGAAAGAATTGTCCAGATCCTTGGTACCCTATACAGACATGAAGCGGAAGGTCAATTCTTACGTTAAAGATCTTTGGCAAGAGAAATGGAACACCCAGATAGACAACAAGCTCTTCCAGATCCGTCCGGACCTGGGGGAGACCCTCCCTTCGGGGGTGAAGAACAGAAAGGAGGAATCTGTGCTGTGCAGACTGCGTACGGGGCACACTTTTTTTACTCATTCTTACTTGTTGAAGGGGGAGGAGGCCCCTCGATGCGTTCCCTGTGACGAGCCTCTCACCGTGAAACACGTGCTCCTTGACTGTTGGGATCTGCATGACGTTAGACGCAGACATTACACGGCGGTTTCTTTGAAGACTTTGTTTCGTGATGTCCCTCCGTGGGCGCTGATGGACTTCTTAAAAGAAGTGAACCTTTTTAACCAGATTTGAAGGTTTTAAACTATGGAAGTTTTTTTTTAAACTTTGGAGTGGAAAGTTTGAAGTGGTGACTCGTTTTAATTGGTTGTTTTTTTTAGCCTTGTAGTAGTAATTGACGCGGCGATAGCCTTGAGATGGCCTTAGTGGTCGGCGAGGCTCTAAGCACCATAATTTCATTTCATTTCATCCTGTGCGGCAGTCCTCAGGGGCTGCTGTGCGGGAGCGGAAAACCTCGGGCGGAGGCACGTTGTCCGCCTCCCGCCCCACCCCACCCCCCGGCACCCCTCGCCCCGCCTCTCGTCTGCCTGGCCCTCGGGCTGGCGGAAGTGGCCAGAAACCCCCTGCACCTCCAAAACTCAAGGAGGGGAGGGTTGCGGCCTCGGCGGGATCGGGAGGGGCCGAGGTGGTGGATATTCCGACTCGGTCGGAATCCGAAAAAGTAATTTCTAAAAATAAATACTCCATCCTGGCCGACCTTGAGCCACCGCAAGCAGAGGAGCAGGGGGTAGCGATGGAATAGGCTGCTACTTTATTTTTTTAAACCTTTTTAATGGCAGTGATCCACTGGAACATCCGGGGGTTCCACGCCAATTTTCAGGAACTCCAGCTGCTTTGTCGTGCTTTGAAACCTTCAGTGCTGGCGCTGCAGGAGACTCTGCAAAGAGATGGCAAGGTTTTATCTCTCTCTGGTTTTAACTCCGTTTTTAAACCCGCTCAACCGAAGCAAGAGGGATTGACGGGAGGTGTCGCTCTTTTTATTCACAAGTCCCTTTTATACAGTACAGTTCTTTTAAGCACCCCTTTACAGGCGGTGGCAGTCAGAGTCACACTTGAGAAAACCATCACTGTCTGCTCTCTCTTCCTTCCTCCTTCCGTCCGTGTTCTGAGGCAGGACCTCATGAACCTGGTCGACCAGCTCCCACGTCCGTTTTTACTGTTGGGCGACTTCAATGGACACTCCCCGCTCTGGGGAAGTGAGATGACATCAGCCCGAGGTCTTCTCTTGGAAAACCTTCTTTCCGACATGAATTTGTGCTGTCTTAACGACAAGTCTCCCACTTACCTTCATCTGTCCTCTGGAAAGCTCTCGTGTTTAGATCTGTCGGTCTGCGATCCATCGTTGGTCCTGGACTACGAGTGGAAAGTGCACGACGATCTGCACGGGAGTGACCACTTTCCTGTCGTCCTCCGCCTCACAGATGGAGAAGGAGACTCTCTGCCTGACCGCCTGAACTACGACAAAGCAGACTGGAGTTTTTTTACCAAGAAGATAAGAGCGGAGCTGCAGGAAGAAACAGTATTGAAAAGCAAGGACCCTGCTGACACTCTGACTCGGATCGTTTTAGATTGCGCCAAAGCAGCAGTCCCATCGTCTACCTCCAAGCCTCAGGTCCCTAGAACGCCCTGGTTCAACGCGGAATGTCGGGAGGCCCGCAAGTCTCGGAAGAGAGCGCAGCGACGCGTCTTTCGGAGACCGGAGAACGATAGCGTTCGAACCCATCAACAGCTGAGGGCGAAAGCCAGGTATGTTTTTAAAAAGAGCCAGAGGAAGTCATGGAGAGATTTTTGCTCTTCCTTAACCTCCAACACACCCAAGAAGAAAGTGTGGAGGGTTTTAAAAAGAATTAAGGGCAAAAACGTATGCCCAACCTTTCATCATCTTAAACTTTCAGACGCTCTGGTCACAGAGAAGAAAGCAGTTGCCAATTTGCTTGCCTCCACAATTGAACAGAACTCGAGATCTGCTAACAAATCTGCTCGGTTTCTTAAAACAAAAACCTGTCAGAAAAAACACCATGTAACTTCTTTTCCGACAACACAGAGAATTACAACCTTCCTTTCACAATGAATGAACTTAAATCTGCCCTTCAGACCTGTACGGATTCCTGTCCAGGAATGGACGAGGTCCATTATAAACTCTTAAAGCACCTTCCCCAAACCTGTCTGGACACCCTGCTTAAAGTTTATAACCACATCTGGGTCACAGGCTTCTTTCCACCCTCCTGGCGGAAAGCTCTCATAATCCCGCTGCCGAAACCGGGAAAAGACCCCTCGAACCCCTCCAACTACCGCCCAATTGCACTGACCAGCTGCGTCTGCAAACTGATGGAGAAGATGGTCAACGGTAGACTGATGTGGAAACTAGAGACCGACGGCCTTCTGGCGAAGGAACAATGCGGTTTCCGCAAGCATCGCTCTACCGTTGACCATCTGGTTCGTCTGGAAACCACGATAAGAAATGCTTTCGTCAACAAACATGTGGTGGCCATATTTTTTGACCTGGAGAAAGCTTACGATACCACGTGGAAATTTGGTATTCTTTCCGACTTGCACAAGCTCGGCTTCCGAGGACACCTGCCTCAGTTTATCCACAATTTTTTACAAGACAGACAATTCCAGGTGAGAGTCGGCACCACCCTGTCCGACATTCACGAGCAGGAGCTGGGTGTCCCGCAGGGGAGCATCCTGTCGCCGGCTCTGTTCAGCATCAAAATTAATGACATCGTTCAATCCGTTCAGAAAGGATCGGACAGCTCGCTGTTCGTGGATGATTTTGCCTTATATGCAACCGGCAGCACGTACGCCAGCATCCAGCGACGGCTTCAGCTCTGCGTCAACAAAATCCAGTGTTGGGCAGAGGAGAATGGCTTCACATTTTCGTCCTCCAAAACTGAATGCATCCACTTTCATAATTTTCGCCAATTCTATCAGGACCCTGAAATCCGTCTGGGAACATCCACCATCCCGGCGGTCAAGGAAGCCAGATTTCTAGGGGTCGTCTTCGATCAGAAGCTGAATTTTCTCAGCCACATTAAACAGCTGAAAATATCTTGCCTAAAAGCCCTGAACATCATCCGAGTTGTGGCACACACGAACTGGGGTGCTGATAAGAGGACTCTCTTGCACCTCTACAGAGCCCTGGTCCGGTCCAAACTGGATTATGGAAGTGTTGTATACGGCTCGGCCAGACCGTCCTACCTGAAACTGTTGGACCCTGTACACCACCAAGGGCTCCGTCTCAGCTTAGGTGCTTTCCGCACCACCCCTGTGCACAGCCTGTACGCAGAGGCGGGGGAACCACCTCTTTCCAACCGCAGACTGAAGCTGACCCTGAACTATTATTTGAAATTGTTTTCGGAACCTACAAACCCTGCTTACGATGCTGTATTCAACAACCCTTTCGATAAGAAATTTACAGACAACCCAAACTGCATACCTCCTCTCGGACTCCGCATTCAGCCGCACTTGGAAAATGCCGATCTGGATGTCAGTGGCATCTCAGATTTCTCTAAGTTCCCTGACAGCCCCCCGTGGACCTTTACAACACCTGAGGTCCGATTCGATCTGGCCTCGTACCGTAAGGACACCACCAGTTCTCTGGCCTACAGAACCTACTTTTCGGAACTGTGCCACAAATTCCCCACCTTTCAAGGCATCTTCACTGACGGTTCCAAGTCAGAGGACGGAGTCGCCGCATCTGCGTTCTGTCCCGCCTTTCCTGACCGGCCCTCAACGGAACACATCCTGTCTGACAGCTCGGTATACACCGCGGAACTGACCGCACTGGTCCTGGGGTTAAAAATGGTTCTCTCTTCCAAACAGAAGAGATTCATGATCTTTTCCGACTCCTTATCAGCCCTGGAGGCGATCGCCTGCAGGAATATCACTCATCCCAAACTGCTGGAATTTTATGAAACTTTTACTCTCGCAACGAAGAAAGGATACGAGGTTGTGTTGGCCTGGGTTCCCGGACATGTTGGCATTCGTGGTAACGAAAGGGCGGACCTGCTGGCCAGGAACGCTGTAAAGAAAGAATTGTCCAGATCCTTGGTACCCTATACAGACATGAAGCGGAAGGTCAATACTTACATTAAGGATCTTTGGCAAGAGAAGTGGAACACCCAGATGGACAACAAGCTCTTCCAGATCCGTCCGGACCTGGGGGAGACCCTCCCTTCGGGGGTGAAGAACAGAAAGGAGGAATCTGTGCTGTGCAGACTGATGCGTTCCCTGTGACGAGCCTCTCACCGTGAAACACGTGCTCCTTGACTGTTGGGATCTGCATGACGTTAGACGCAGACATTACACGGCGGTTTCTTTGAAGACTTTGTTTCGTGATGTCCCTCCGTGGGCGCTGATGGACTTCTTAAAAGAAGTGAACCTTTTTAACCAGATTTGAAGGTTTTAAACTATGGAAGTTTTTTTTTAAACTTTGGAGTGGAAAGTTTGAAGTGGTGACTCGTTTTAATTGGTTGTTTTTTTTAGCCTTGTAGTAGTAATTGACGCGGCGATAGCCTTGAGATGGCCTTAGTGGTCGGCGAGGCTCTAAGCACCATAATTTCATTTCATTTCATTTCAGCCGCACTTAGAAAAGGCCGATCTGGATGTCAGTGGCATCTCAGATTTCTCTAAGTTCCCTGACAGCCCTCCGTGGACCTTTACAACACCTGAGGTCCGATTCGATCTGGCCTCGTACCGTAAGGACACCACTAGTTCTCTGGCCTACAGAACTTACTTTTCGGAACTGTGCCACAAATTCCCCACCTTTCAAGGCATCTTCACTGACGGTTCCAAGTCAGAGGACGGAGTCGCCGCATCTGCGTTCTGTCCCGCCTTTCCTGACCGGCCCTCAACGGAACACATCCTGTCTGACAGCTCGGTATACACCGCGGAACTGACCGCACTGGTCCTGGGGTTAAAAATGGTTCTCTCTTCCAAACAGAAGAGATTCATGATCTTTTCCGACTCCTTATCAGCCCTGGAGGCGATCGCCTGCAGGAATATCACTCATCCCAAACTGCTGGAATTTTATGAAACTTTTACTCTCGCAACGAAGAAAGGATACGAGGTTGTGTTGGCCTGGGTTCCCGGACATGTTGGCATTCGTGGTAACGAAAGGGCGGACCTGCTGGCCAGGAACGCTGTAAAGAAAGAATTGTCCAGATCCTTGGTACCCTATACAGACATGAAGCGGAAGGTCAATACTTACATTAAGGATCTTTGGCAAGAGAAGTGGAACACCCAGATGGACAACAAGCTCTTCCAGATCTGTGCTGTGCAGACTGCGTACGGGGCACACTTTTTTTACTCATTCTTACTTGTTGAAGGGGGAGGAGGCCCCTCGATGCGTTCCCTGTGACGAGCCTCTCACCGTGAAACACGTGCTCCTTGACTGTTGGGATCTGCATGACGTTAGACGCAGACATTACACGGCGGTTTCTTTGAAGACTTTGTTTCGTGATGTCCCTCCGTGGGCGCTGATGGACTTCTTAAAAGAAGTGAACCTTTTTAACCAGATTTGAAGGTTTTAAACTATGGAAGTTTTTTTTTAACTTTGGAGTGGAAAGTTTGAAGTGGTGACTCGTTTTAATTGGTTGTTTTTTTTTTAGCCTTGTAGCAGTAATTGACGCGGCGATAGCCTTGAGATGGCCTTAGTGGTCGGCGAGGCTCTAAGCACCATAATTTCATTTCATTCGATTTAAGTCCCGGTAGCTTGCCAAGACATTCCTGCAGGGCACAGTGCAAGGAGGGAGAAGGAGAGGCAGACAGAGGAAGAGATGGGAGGACAACATCCCAGAATGGACGGGCTTGAGGTTGAGCGATACAATCAGGTCAGAAAACCGAGAGGATTGGAGGATGCTGGTTGCCAGATCACCTGTGGCGCCCCAACGGTCCACAAGACTACGGGATAGGTGAAGGTGAAGGTGAAGCCTTTCTCCGCGCTTAAAGAACAACAACAGCAGCATCAAAAACAACACCAAGAAAACAAAATTAAAACACAAATTTTTCAAAATTCAAGAAATGAAAAGAAGTTCCTTGTCTGGAACAATTAACATTCATACACAGTCCTCCTCTACGAAGATGGGGCCTTCTCTACGCATTGTCAAAACTTCCCCACAACACTCACGACCAGGTCTGGTGAACGAAAGATTACACTCGCTGTTGGAATTGGGCCTCCTCCACTGAAGTTCTTGTAGACTCCTGTCGGACGTTGAAGATACCGGTAACTTAGGAAATGGTTGACCGCTGAAGAAAAAATAAAGTAAAATGAATAAATGAAAGCATCACTGTAGAAGAGGTTGGTAGTGATGGGTCGTGAGTGCGAGTGCATTGGGAGGACAGAATAGAGCATGCAGAGAAAAAAACCCATCAACTAATGAGAAAAGAACAGACAAGCATATTCCGCCTATTAATTTCTTTTTTTAACATACCAGCTCCATCGTGGAAAACTGATTGCTCCATTCTCCTCTCCTCCTAGAATTGATCACTTTGAATTCTTTCTCCATCCTCTTGTCTTTCTCTCTCATACAATATGACGTAGAATAGACAGGACACAGGAGTGACCATACTTCCAAGTTACATACATAATCAATGGAGCCTAACGTGATGATGAGAATGAACTATGAAGAACAGTATGCTGATCCAACAGCAGCTGCCAAGGGACGACTTCCCTGAAAGATAGGGAAAGTTCCAACATCAACTTGTGTACAATAGCAAGCGCCAGGTCTTTAAATCAATATAAAAACAAGAGGCAAGGCCTTCAAGACTCCCTTGTGATACATCTTTTTTTTTTTTCTTTTTTTCTTTTTTTCTTTTTTTTAATGTAATCGTTAAAATGTGTTCTGTATTTGTTATTATAAAGCTTCGGGTAAAAAAGTTAAAAAAAGAAAGAAAAAAGTCCAAACGGCAGATTCGAACCCTGTGTATTCGGGTGAGAAGAAACTCTTACCCAATACACTATCATGGCTCCTTAACTGACGTTCAAACATTTAACAATTAAACATTTAAAGGGCGATAAATCGATTGCGGTATTCGCAGTGAGAATGCTGTTTAAATCATATTCTGGTGTATCTTGGGCATTCAACAAATCTTTAAGGCCAATTAAAAATTATTTTTAAGTCCGCGGTAACGGAGACGTGGCTATCGCCGCAATCACACTGCAACATTTAGCCGTTTTCTCTGGATCTAGATAGATGAACAAGTTCAGTTACACCCGCCGGGAATCGTAGGACATGGTCGATTCAGTTTCTCTTATGTTCATTCTAGTTTTATAGTTTTAAAGTTGATAATAAAATTGAGTATTTTCTTAAACTAATGACACATAGAGCCAAGTACAAGTACTTCTAAACGTCGAATGAAGTGAAAAGGACTTCATTTTGAGAAAGTCAAGACCGGAATTTTTTACCTTTCATCAAGGGTATTAACTCTCATGGTTTATTATTTTTAACTGTGAATCCCGACTGATTTTGTTGATTTTTTATGGCAGTTTGGGGCATAATCCAGTGAGTGATGAGGCGTTCACAAATCTTTCTCTGAATAAATATTTAACGGTCTCCTTCTCCAACTTTCCATCACATGTTATCGTGTATTGTCGATTGAATATAGGATTGAACGGGCAGGTCAACAACTTGAAACAAAATGGCGTCTTTCGCGTCGCATGGAATATGAGCACGCGCTTTGAATATGTATAAATAGCCTATGTGTACACAATTGATTTTTGCCCATGACCTTCAGGGCTGAGCCAGTAGATCTGTATATAAAGTCCACTCGTAGTATTGGTTTTAGTATTTTCCTGAAAAGACCACTTGGGCGAATGAACATAGTGAAAGCCCTGTACTGACACTTAAATAAAACACAAGCTTTCTATGTATTGAGTATAATTTCAAAATGTAATGTTTAAGAATGAGAAATATCAGTTTAAAGCAAATTAACCACCGTATAGCATTAATTACAGATTAATTTCCCTTTTTTTTACTATCTGCAGCAAAGACATGCACCAGAAATAATTTCCATGCTTAGCAAAAGAAGTTCCTGTTTGAACAAAAAATGATATAAAAAAAAAATGACTGCTCTTGTTGTTGTGTCAGAATAGCAGATTAAAGTGCCAAGTTTAGAGAATAAAAAATATGAATATAACAGTAAATTCAGTTTGCATATAATTTGGCTTCTTTTTTTTATTTTGTGCCCATCCCAGAGGTGCAATATTGTTTTAAACAAGATGACTGGAAAGAACTGCATTTTTCCTATTTTTATGCCAAATGTGGTGTCAACTGACAAAGTATTTGCAGAGAAAATGGCAATGTTAAAGTTTACCACGGACACACACACACACACAATAATGATAATAATAAGAAGAAGAAGAAGAATGGTATTTATATAGCGCTGAATCTTGTGCATAGACAAATCAAAGCGCTTTCGCACCAGTCATTCACACGCATGCATTACTCTAAAACTGGAGAAACTGAAGACAAGGAAGAGGCTGGGAAGGGAGGCTATTTAGGGAAGAGGTGGGTTTTTAGGCCAGACTTGAAAGAGCTGAGTGTGGAGACTTGACGAACTAAAGAGGAAGTTCATTCCAATTGCAAGGTCCAGAGACAGAGAAAGAACGGCGGCCAACAGTCAAGAGCTTGAATCTGGGTATGCATAAACAGAGTGGATCCGAAGCTGATTGTAGTGAGTGAGATGGAGTGTAGAGGTGAAGGCAGCCACAGAGGTAGGAAAGGGCTGATTTGTGAATACATTTATAACATAGAGTGCTGATCTTGTACTTTATTCTGTGTGAGACAGGGAGCCAGTGGAGATGTTGCAAAAGAGAAGTGATGTGATCAGATCTTTTCTTTCTGAGGACGAGTCGGGCAGCAGAGTTTTGTATGCGCTGAAGGGACTGAATGGATGAAGCAGGCAAACAAGACAATAGAGAGTTACAGTAGTCAAGGCAAGAGAGAATGAGAGAAACGACAAGTCTAGATGTTGCGTCAATGGACAGATATTTCCGGGTGGAACTGATGCGCCGCAATTGACAGTAGCAGGATTGACATGTCTGACTGATAAATTTTTGCATGGACAGTGTGTTGTCAAGGACAACGCCGAGCTTCCTGACTGAACTGGAAAGAGGGATGGATGTACTGCCAAGTTTGATTGTGTCAGTTGTGATGGAAGAGAGTTTTTGTTTAGTTCCTATGATCGTTGCTTCAGTTTTGTCCGCGTTCAGTTGTAACGTATTTTGAATGTCCATGAAGCAGTTGGATGTTTCTTGCAGGAGCGACGACAGTTTTTCGGGGGTATCACTCTTCTGGAGTTGAGTGTCATCAGCAAAAGAATGATGACTGACATTATGGAGGTTGATAATTTCAGCGAGAGGAGCAGTTTACAGAGTGAAGAGAACTGGGCCTAAAACAGACCCCTGTGGGACTCCCCATGTTCAATTTTAACAGGTTCAGACCTGAAATTGTCAACAATGGCAGACTGGAATCGATCAGTGAGATAAGATTTGAACCAGTTTAGAACAGTGCCGTTGATACCAAATGTAAAATGAAGGATTGAATGGTCTATCGTGTCAAAGGCGGCTGACAAGTCGAGAAGAGTGAGAAGGGAGATTTGTCCTGAGTCGGACGCTAGCAGTAAACACACACACAGAGAGACAACCGAACACCGGGTTAAAACATAGACTCACTCTGTTTACACGAGTGAGTCAAAAATTGATGAAAATGAAAAAGAATGAATCCTTAAACAGCTTAAGGCATGGTTAAAAATGTACAATATAATACTAACGGATCGCGATGAAGATGAGAAAAAAGAGTGGTTTACACACAAACGCGTATTAAATCAGTGTTCAAATGAAAACCAAACAAACGGAAAAGAAATGATAAAATAACGGATAATGCTGGTGGGCACCGCAGAGTGACGCGCGACAAGGGGGCTTCCTGTGATAACATCACTCACAACAACACCTATAGCACTATTGACATTGATAACAACATCAACAACATCAACAGCTACAGCGGTATTAACATCGATAAGAACAACGTCAGGAACAACAAAAACTACATGAGCATTGACAACTATGATAAAAACAGTAATGAAAACAACAGCTACAACAGTATTAACAACAAGAAGAAGAACAGCAGTATTAACATCAATGACAGTTGTTACAACAACAGCCACATCAACAGAGACACCACCCCACTCCAGGAACATGAACAGGTGCACAAGACCTCGGCAACAACTGCAGCACGAACACTTCAACAAACGCCACCACCAACTGCAGCAGCAACAGAAACAACATCAGTAACAACAACAACAGCAACAACAACAGGCACCACAACAGCAACAGCAACATCAGCAACAGCAACAACAGCAGGGACAACAACAGCAGGGACAACAACAGGGACAACAACAACAGGGACAACAACAACAACAGCAGGGACAACAACAGCAGGGACAACAACAACAGGGACAACAACAGCAGGGACAACAACAGCAGGGACAACAACAACAGCAGAGACAACAACAACAACAGCAGGGACAACAACAGGGACAACAACAGCAGGGACAACAACAACAACAGCAGAGACAACAACAACAACAACAGCGAGGACGACAACACCAAGGACAACAACAACAATAGCAGGGATAACAACAATAGCGACAACAACAACAACAATAGCTGCAGCGACAAGAACAACAACAGGAGCAGCAGCAGCAACAGCAACACAGCATTGTGATCACAGCGGAGGTTTGCCGTCTGCTGGTAAGATAATCCTTCTTGTGCAACACTTCCTGGGTCCTCCTCTAATCCTCTACCTTGTCTGTGCTCCCCCGTCCCCCTTCCCCCTCCCCCCTCTCTCTCCGTGTCCTGTTGTCTTTTCGTGGGGTGTTTTGTGGCGGCTGGAAGCGTTCAGAACGATGACTCCTGCTGTATCCTCACTGCAGCACCTCTCCGTACCCCCCCCCCTCCCTCTCTCTCTGTCTTTTCACTTGAAGACATCACGGATCTCTATGGATGGCTTCGTGGCTCTTTCTTTCTGTCTGGTTGGCTGTCTCTGGAGCTGACTCTCTAGCTGTGCAACTCCGTGGCTGTCTGGCTGTGCGACTCTATGGCTGTCTGGCTTGCGACTCTATGGTTCTATGGCTGTCTGACTTACGACTATATGGCTGTCTGGCTGTGCGACTCGATGGCTGTCTGGCTTGCGACTCGATGGCTGTCTGGCTGTGCGACTCCAAGGCTGTCTGAATGTGCTACTCTATGGCTGTCTGGCTCTCCAGCTGTGCTACGTTGTGGCTGTCTGGGTGTGCGACTCTGTGGCTCTATGGCTGTCTGGCAATGTGACTCTCTGGTTGTGCGAATCTATGGCTGTCCGAGGCTGAATGTTCGACTCTGAAGCTGTCTGAATGTGCGACTCTAAGGCTGTCTGAATGTGCGACTCTATGGCTGTCTGGGTCTGCGACTCCATGGCTCCATATGCTGTGCGACTCTATGGCTGCCTCACTCCATGGCTGTCTGGCTGTGCAAATCTATGGCTGTCTGGCTGTGCAATTCGAAGGCTGTCTGAATGTGCGAAGCTATGGCTGTCTGGCTATGCAACTCGAAGGCTGTCTGAATGTGCAAATCTATGGCTGTCTGGGTCTGCATCTTTATGGCTCTATGGCTGTCTGGCTGTGCGACTATGGCTCTATGGCTGTGCGACCTATGGCTGTCTGGAGCACACCACCACCACCACCCTTCGTCCCGTCTGTCTGACTGATGGTCTGTCTGTGTGGCGGTCTGTCTGTCTGTGTGGCGGTCTGTCTATGTGGTGGTCTCTCTGTCTGTGTAGTGGTCTGTCTGTGTGGTGGATTGTCTGTTTGTGTGCTGGTCTGTCTGTCTGTCTGTCTGTCTGTGTGGTGGACTGTCTGTCTGTGTGGTAGTCTGTCTGTGTGTCTGTGTGGTGGTCTGTCTGTCTGTCTGTCTGTCTGTGTTGGACTGTCTGTTTGGTGGTTTGTCTGTCTGTGTGTTGGTCTGTCTGTCTGTCTGTCTGTCTGTGTGGTGGTCTGTCTGTGTGGTGGACTGTCTGTCTGTCTGTGTGGTTGTCTGTCTGTGTGGTGGACTGTCTGTCTGTCTGTGTGGTGGTCTGTCTGCCTTTGTGATGGACTGTCTGTCTGTCTGTGTGGTGGACTGTCTGTCTGTGTGGTGGTCTGTCTGCCTTTGTGATGGACTGTCTGTCTGTCTGTGTGGTGGTCTGTCTGTGTGGTGGACTGTCTGTCTGTGTGATGGTCTGTCTGTCTGTGTGGTGGTCTGTCTGTGTGGTGGACTGTCTGTCTGTGTGGTGGTCTGTCTGTCTGTGTGGTGGTCTGTCTGTGTGGTGGACTGTCTGTCTGTGTGATGGTCTGTCTGTCTGTCTGTGTGTTGGTCTGTCTGAGTGGTGGTATGTCTGTCTGTGTCGTGGACTGTCTGTCTGTGTGTTGGTCTGTCTGTGTGTTGGTCTGTCTGTGTGGTGGTCTGTCTGTGTGGTGGACTGTCTGTCTGTCTGTGTGGTTGTCTGTCTGTGTGGTGGACTGTCTGTCTGCCTGTGTGGTGGTCGGTCTGTCTGTCTGTCTGTCTGAGTGGTGGTCTGTCTGTCTGTCTGTGTGGTGGTCTGTCTGTGCGTTGGTCTGTGTGTCTGTCTGTGTGGTGGTCTGTCTGTGTGGTGGTCTGTCTGTCTGTCTGTCTGTCTGTGTGGTGGTCTGTCTGTCTGTGTGGTGGTCTGTCTGTCTGTCTATGTGGTGGTCTGTCTGTATGGTGGTCTGTCTGTCTGTCTGTCTATGTGGTCGTCTGTCTGTCTGTGTGGTGGTCTGTCTGTCTGTGTGGTGGTCTGTCTGTCTGTGTGGTGGTCTGTCTGTCTGTGAGGTGGACTGTCTGTCTGTGTGGTGGTCTGTCTGTCTGTCTGTGTGGTGGTCTGTCTGTCTGTGTGGTGGTCTGTCTGTCTGTCTGTGTGGTGGTCTGTCTGTCTGTCTGTGTGGTGGTCTGTCTGCCTTTGTGGTGGACTGTCTGTCTGTGTGGTGGTCTGTCTGTCTGTGTGGTGGTCTGTCTGTCTGTCTGTGTGGTGGTCTGTCTGTCTGTGTGGTGGTCTGTCTGTCTGTCTGTGTGGTGGTCTGTCTGTCTGTGTGGTGGTCTGTCTGTCTGTCTGTGTGGTGGTCTGTCTGTCTGTGTGGTGGTCTGTCTGTCTGTCTGTGTGGTGGTCTGTCTGCCTTTGTGGTGGACTGTCTGTCTGTGTGGTGGTCTGTCTGTCTGTGTGGTGGTCTGTCTGTCTGTCTGTGTGGTGGACTGTCTGTCTGTGTGGTGGTCTGTCTGTCTGTCTGTCTGTGCGGTGGTCTGTCTGTCTGTGTGGTGGTCTGTCTGCCTTTCTGATGGACTGTCTGTCTGTGTGGTGGTCTGTCTGTCTGTCTGTGTGGTGGACTGTCTGTCTGTCTGTGTGGTGGTCTGTGTGTCTGAGTGGTGGTCTGTGTGTCTGTCTGAGTGGTGGTCTGTGTGTCTGAGTGGTGGTCTGTCTGTCTGTCTGAGTGGTGGTCTGTGTGTCTGAGTGGTGGTCTGTGTGTCTGAGTGGTGGTCTGTCTGTCTGTCTGAGTGGTGGTCTGTGTGTCTGAGTGGTGGTCTGTGTGTCTGTCTGAGTGGTGGTCTGTGTGTCTGAGTGGTGGTCTGTCTGTCTGTCTGAGTGGTGGTCTGTGTGTCTGAGTGGTGGTCTGTGTGTCTGAGTGGTGGTCTGTCTGTCTGTCTGAGTGGTGGTCTGTGTGTCTGAGTGGTGGTCTGTGTGTCTGAGTGGTGGTCTGTCTGTCTGTCTGAGTGGTGGTCTGTGTGTCTGAGTGGTGGTCTGTCTGTCTGTCTGAGTGGTGGTCTGTGTGTCTGAGTGGTGGTCTGTGTGTCTGTCTGAGTGGTGGTCTGTCTGTCTGTCTGAGTGGTGGTCTGTGTGTCTGAGTGGTGGTCTGTGTGTCTGTCTGAGTGGTGGTCTGTCTGTCTGTCTGAGTGGTGGTCTGTGTGTCTGAGTGGTGGTCTGTCTGTCTGTCTGAGTGGTGGTCTGTGTGTCTGAGTGGTGGTCTGTGTGTCTGTCTGAGTGGTGGTCTGTGTGTCTGTGTGGTGGTCTGTGTGTCTGTCTGAGTGGTGGTCTGTCTGTCTGTCTGAGTGGTGGTCTGTGTGTCTGAGTGGTGGTCTGTGTGTCTGTCTGAGTGGTGGTCTGTGTGTCTGTCTGTGTGTCTGTCTGTGTGGTGGTCTGTCTGTCTGAGTGGTGGTCTGTGTGTCTGAGTGGTGGTCTGTGTGTCTGTCTGTGTGGTGGTCTGTGTGTCTGTCTGAGTGGTGGTCTGTCTGTGTGTCTGTGTCTGTGTGTTGGTCTGTCTGAGTGGTGGTCTGTGTGTTCCACAGGGCAGGCTGCACGTCAGGAAGTGAAATCCCAGCAGGAAGATCCTAGACAGCATCCTCCACCTGGTCACCCTGCACAGTGGGATATGAACCCCACAGGCCACACACACATACACACACACACACACACACACACGCACGCACGCACACGCACGCACACGTAACAGCAAATATATGGCACCAATGAATATGTCAGAAATGTGTGTGCAGTCTGTCAAAGCTGTGGGTTCGGACTGCTGTCGGGGAAAAACGAACAGTTGTAACGTGTTCTTGCACGGGGTGCTCGAAACTTACTGCTGATGTCTACCCGTTTGCCGTTGAAGTCCAAGAAAAGGGGTTGAGTTTAATCATTTAAAACTGTGTATAATCTATCTGCTGGCTTTTTTTTCTTTTTTTCTTTTTTGACTAACTTGTGTAAACAAAGTGAGTCTATGTTTTAATCAGGTGTTCGGTTGTCTCTCTCTCTCTCTCTCTCTCTCTCTCTCTCTCTCTCTCTGTGTGTGTGTGTGTGTGTGTGTGTGTGTGTGTGTGTGTGTGTGTGTGGTAAACTTTAACATTGCCAATTTCTCTGCAAATACTTTGTCAGATGACACCAAATTTGACATAAAAATAGGAAAAATGCAGTTCTTTCCAGTCATCTTGTTTAAAACAATATTGCACCATTGGGATGGGCACAAAAAAAAGGAGAAAAAAAAGCCAAATCATATGCAAACTGAATTTACTGTTATATATATATATATATATATATATATATATATATATATATATATATATATATATATATATATTATTCTCTAAACTTGGCACTTTGATCTGATATTCTAGCAGTCATTCTTATCATTTTTTGCTCAAACAGGAACTTCTTTTGTTAAGCATGGAAGTTATAATAATTATTTCTGGTGCATGTCTTTGCTGCAGATAGTAAAAAAGGGAAATTAATCTGTAATTAATGCAAAGGGATTAATTTGCTTTAAACTGATCTTTCTCATCTTAAACATTACATTTTGAAATTATATTCAATACATAGAAAGCTTGTGCTTTTTACTCTCAGTGTACAGGACATTCACAATGTTCATTGGCCCAAGTGGTCTTCTTCGGAAAATACTAAAATCAATACTATGAGTGGACTTTATGGCTCTATTGGCTGAGCCCTGAAGGTCATGGGCAAAAATCAATTGCGTACACATATTTATATATATTCAAAGCGCGTGCTCATATTCCACGTGACGCGAAGGACGCCATTTTGTTTCAAGTTGTTGACCTGCCCGTTCAATCCTATATTCAATCGACCACATACGATAACATGTGATGGAAAGTTGGAGAAGGAGACCGTTAAATATTTATTCAGAGAAAGATTTGTGAACGCCTCATCACTCACTGGATTATACCCCAAACTGCCATAAAAAATCAACAAAATCAGTTGGGATTCACAGTTAAAAATAATAAACCATGAGAGTTAATACCCTTGATGAAACGTAAAAAATTCCAGTCTTGACTTTTCTCAAAATGAAGTCCTTTTCACTTCATACAACGGTTAGAAGTACTTGTACTTGGCTCTAAATGTTATTAGTTTAAGAAAATACTCAATTTTCATATCAACTTTAAAACTATAAAACTAGAATGAACATAAAAAGAGAAATTGAATCGACCGTGTCGTACTACATTCCCGGCGGGTGTAACTAAACTTGTACATCTATCTAGATCCAGAGAAAACGGCTAAATGTTGCAGTGTGATTGCGGCGATGGCCACGTCTCCTTTACCGCGGACTTAAAAAGAATTTTTAATTGGCCTTAAAGATTTGTTGAATGCCCAAGATACACCAGAATAATATGATTTAAACAGCGTTCTCACTGCGAATACCGCAATCGATTTATCGCCCTTTAAAAAAGCACGTTTAAATATTAAATTTTTGAACGTCAGTTAAGGAGCCACGATAGTGTATTGGGTAAGACAGTTTCTTCTCACCCGAATACGCGGGGTTTGAATCTGCCGTCAGAACACATTTTTACGATTAGATTTTTTTTTTTTAAAGTGTATCACAAGTGAGTCTTGAAGGCCTTGCCTCTCTTGTTTTTGTGTTTGCTGTGTTTAGTTTTTAGTGTCCATACTTCCTCTGCATTTTTTCCCTTACTGATTTGATCTTTTCAATGGTAGTGTGTCGTGTCGCGCCTGATTAGGTAACATATATGCTTTCATTTATGCCTTTTATTTTCATAATGTAATTGTGTGTGTGTGTGTGTGTGTGTGTGTGTGTTTGTGTGTGTGTTTTGCCTTTGCTTCCCCCCCTCCACCCCCTTTTGTTTCTTCTTTGCCCTTGAGGGCTGGATGTAAAAACTGAGCAGCTGTGCTTACTCCACCACCCTCGTGAAATAAAAATTCGTTTCGTTTCGATTCTGATGAGTTCTGAGTTCAAACACACAGACACTGACACACACACACACACACACACACACACACACACACACACACACACACACACACACACACACACACACTCACGCACGCACGCACGTACACCGATTATAAGAAGGATGATTATTACACCTCATAGTACTGACACTGTGAACAAGGAGTCGACTTTATTCAGTCCTGTCAGGTCTGTTCTGGTATACCGACACAGGACTGAGATAGGAACACTGTCAGTCCTGTCAGGTCTGTAATGGAATACTGACACATGACTGAGATGGGAACACCGTCAGTCCCGTCAGGTCTGTACTGCTATACCGACACAGGACTGAGATAGGAACACTGTCAGTCCTGTCAGGTCTGTAATGGAATACTGACACAAGACTGAGATGGGAACACCGTCAGTCCCGTCAGGTCTGCACTGCTATACCGACACAGGGCTCAGCCGATGGGAACACTGTCAGTCCCGTTCAGTCCCGTTGTTTGTCTGAGTGTGTACGTGTGCGTGCCTGAAATCTGATTGACACTGTGACAGGAAACGAATGATGATCGCCCAATGGCAGCCGTCAGTCAGCTCTACCCAGGTAGGCAGCCTGTTATGTAAACGACCCCGTGTTTGTAAAGCACTTAGAGCTTGGTCTCTGACCGAGGATAGGCGCTACATAAGTATCTATGTCAATCAATCAATCAATCATCATCAACATCATCGTCATCACGACAACGCAAACAGCAGCAGCAGCACCACCACCATCCTCCTCCTCATCATCATCATTACCACCATCATCATCAACGTCATCATGACAATGCGAACAACAGCACCACCATCCTCTTTCTCCTCCTCCTCATTACCACCATTTCCACCATCATTATCATCGTCATCATGACTGCGAACAGCAGCACCACCATCCTCATCGTCATCATCATTACCACCATCATCATCATCGTCATCATGACAACGCGAACAACAGCACCACCATCCTCCTCATCATCATCATCATTACCACCATCATCATCATCGTCATCATGACAATGCGAACAACAGCACCACCATCGTCTTTCTCCTCCTCCTCATTACCACCATCATCATCATCGTCATCATGACAACGCGAACAGCACCACCACCATTCTCCTCCTCATCATCATCATTACCACCACCACCATCATCGCCATAATGGCAACGCGAACAGCAGCACCACCATCCTCCTTCTCATCACCATTACCACCATTACCATCCTCCTCCTCCTTATCATCATCATCATCATGACAGCGCGAACAACTACCAGCCTCCCGTTCTTCCTTCTCCTCATGACAACACAAACAGCAGCACCACTAGCTACACACTCACAGCGGCTGCTGAAACGCACATTGTCATTTCGGTTTTTAAATTCCCAACCAAAACTGAAGTCTGTGCAACCGATGAAGGGGGAAACAAGGAAATATTTTTTCCCCAGGGAGTTTTTGTCTCAGGGGAGTTTTTGCCCCAACACACAGCCACAGCACGGCTGGTTGGTATTGATCCAGTGCGCGTGGCCTTGAGAACGGGCCACCACCCCACCCCCCGCCCCCCGTCCCCCAACGCCCTCCCACCTCCACTGACGAACAGGAGCCAACCACAGCCCTTTCAGTATCGACTGCTGCCAACGGAGCCAACGCTATTTCCGACTCCATCCCTTAATGTGTTTAGCACAACCCCTCTCCTGTCATTAAACTTCCATCGTATGGGGTTAGCTTTCGGGTTTGTATCCTCCTTTCCTTTCCCGTACCTATTCCGATATGTCATTATTGAATGTTGGGGTAAACTGAAAATGTATAAATCTACTGCCCGGGGAAGAATTGACCGAGCGGCATGTGCCTCTTAGTGTTCACGTCGCTACTTTTCAGCAGAGCGCGCAGCGCGCAGAGAAGCGAAGGTCGGGCCATGGGGTCAAGGCCGGGCCAGATTGGGAAAAAGGCCGCACCGCCATAGCTGTTTCTGCTTGTTCGTGTGTGAAAGACAGTGAAAAAGAAGCCGCTTGTAAACTGGACTTACTGTCATCACGCCCAGCCTATTTCGGAAGGGACAAAAGCAGAACTTCCAAGAAGCGATTGTGGATCAAGGTGAGGCTTTAATTTGGACATGTCGCTACTTGAAAACAGTTTATAACGTCGTATGTCCTGGCCTGACCACATGCTCGGAAACACGTTTGTTTTTGTTTAGCGTGTTCCTTTCAGAACGCAGCCTACGCCCTCGCCAGCTCTCGCGATTTGAAATGGAAGTAAACACTAGACGAAATAGATTCCTTGTTGAAAAGGATGATGGAAATAGGTGGGTGGGAGGGACAGATTTCCACCGCTGTCAAAGGAACTGTGGAGTGGAAACTCCACAAAGACCTTGAGAGACTGAGACGATGGCAGGCCGTGTGTTGCCGTGCCCAGGCCTTCGACAGCAGTGGATGTGCATGGAAAAGTAACACAGAAGAATGTGTGGCAGCCCAGGCTGTATAGGTGTAGGTAGCCAGCAGAGAGGCGGCATGTTACACTCACCAACAGCATGTCTGCTGGTTTGGCCAGGCCGAACATGGCGGAGGGGGTTGCTGAAGGCATACATGTATTCAGATTGGACACGTTCCTCTGTAAGCACAATGTGGCAGCTATTGGTGCCTGGCTTTGAGCTGTCTGTCCACAAGGCTGTCTGTCGATTGCTGTCCACTTGGCTGTCTGTCCACTGCTGTCTGACCACTGCTGCCTGCCTATAGGGCTTTCTGTCCACCGCTGTCTGTCCACTGGGCTGTCTGTCCACCGCTGTCTGTCCACTGGGCTATCTGTCCACAGCTGTCTGTCCACTCCTGTCTGTCCACTGGATTGTCTGACCACTGGGCTGTCTGTCCACTGGGCTATCTGTCCATTGGGTTGCCTGACCACTGCTGTGTGTCCACTGGGCTGTCTGTCCACTGGATTGTCTGACCACTGGGCTGTCTGTCCACTGCTGTCTGTCCACTGGGCTATCTGTCCATTGGGTTGTCTGACCACTGCTGTCTGTCCACTGGGCTGTCTGTCCACTGGGCTGTCTGTCCATTGTGCTGTCTGTCCACTGTGCTGTCTGTCCACTGCTGTCTGTCAACTGGGCTGTCTGTCCACTGGGCTGTCTGTCCACTGGGTTGTCTGACCGCTGCTGTCTGTCCACTGCTGTCTGTCCACTGGGCTGTCCACTGCGCTGTCTGTCCTCTGGGCTGTCTGACCACTGCGCTGTCTGTCCACTGCGCTGTCTGTCCACTGGGCTGTCTGACCACTGCTGTCTGACCACTGGGCTGTCTGTCCACTGGGCTGTCTGTCCACTGCTATGTGACCACTGCTGTCTGTCCACTGGGCTGTCTGTCCACTGCTATGTGACCACTGCTGTCTGTCCACTGGGCTGTCTGTCCACTGCTATGTGACCACTGCTGTCTGTCCACTGGGCTGTCTGACCACTGCTATGTGACCACTGCTGTCTGACCACTGCTGTCTGACCACTGGGCTGTCTGACCACTGGGCTGTCTGTCTGACCACTGCTGTCTGACCACTGGGCTGTCTGACCACTGGGTTGTCTGACCACTGCTGTCTGACCACTGCTGTCTGACCACTGCTGTCTGACCACTGCTGTCTGACCACTCACTGCTGTCTGACCACTGCTGTCTGACCACTGCTGTCTGACCACTGGGCTGTCTGACCACTGCTGTCTGACCACTGCTGTCTGACCACTGGGCTGTCTGACCACTGCTGTCTGACCACTGCTGTCTGACCACTGGGTTGTCTGACCACTGCTGTCTGACCACTGGGTTGTCTGACCACTGCTGTCTGACCACTGCTGTCTGACCACTGGGCTGTCTGACCACTGCTGTCTGACCACTGCTGTCTGACCACTGGGTTGTCTGACCACTGCTGTCTGACCACTGGGTTGTCTGACCACTGCTGTCTGACCACTGCTGTCTGACCACTGGGTTGTCTGACCACTGCTGTCTGACCACTGCTGTCTGACCACTGCTGTCTGACCACTGGGCTGTCTGACCACTGGGCTGTCTGACCACTGCTGTCTGACCACTGGGTTGTCTGACCACTGGGTTGTCTGACCACTGCTGTCTGACCACTGCTGTCTGACCACTGGGTTGTCTGACCACTGCTGTCTGACCACTGCTGTCTGACCACTGCTGTCTGACCACTGGGCTGTCTGACCACTGCTGTCTGACCACTGCTGTCTGACCACTGGGCTGTCTGACCACTGCTGTCTGACCACTGCTGTCTGACCACTGCTGTCTGACCACTGGGCTGTCTGTCTGACCACTGGGCTGTCTGACCACTGCTGTCTGACCACTGCTGTCTGACCACTGCTGTCTGACCACTGGGCTGTCTGACCACTGCTGTCTGACCACTGCTGTCTGACCACTGCTGTCTGACCACTGGGCTGTCTGACCACTGCTGTCTGACCACTGCTGTCTGACCACTGGGCTGTCTGACCACTGCTGTCTGACCACTGGGTTGTCTGACCACTGCTGTCTGACCACTGGGTTGTCTGACCACTGGGCTGTCTGACCACTGGGTTGTCTGACCACTGCTGTCTGACCACTGGGTTGTCTGACCACTGGGCTGTCTGACCACTGGGCTGTCTGACCACTGCTGTCTGACCACTGGGCTGTCTGACCACTGCTGTCTGACCACTGGGCTGTCTGACCACTGCTGTCTGACCACTGGGCTGTCTGACCACTGCTGTCTGACCACTGCTGTCTGACCACTGCTGTCTGACCACTGCTGTCTGTCCACTGGGCTGTCTGTCCACTGCTATGTGACCACTGCTGTCTGTCCACTGGGCTGTCTGACCACTGGGCTGTCTGACCACTGCTGTCTTGCCACTGGGTTGTCTGACCACTTCTGTCTGTCCACTGGGCTGTCTGTCCACTGCTATGTGACCACTGCTGTCTGACCACTGCTGTCTGTCCACTATGTGACCACTGCTCTCTGACCACTGCTGTCTGTCCATTGGGCTGTCTGTCCACTGCTATGTGACCACTGCTGTCTGTCCATTCGGCTGTCTGTCCACTGCTATGTGACCACTGCTATCTGTCCATTGGGCTGTCTGTCCACTGCTATGTGACCACTGCTGTCTGTCCATTGGGCTATCTGTCCACTGCTATGTGACCACTGCTGTCTGACCACTGGGTTGTTTGTCCACTGGGCTGTCTGACCACTGCTATCTGACCACTGGGTTTGTCCACTGGGCTGTCTGACCACTGCTGTCTGACCACTGGGCTGTCTGTCCACTGCTATGTGACCACTGCTGTCTGTCCATTGGGCTGACTGTCCACTGCTGTCTGTCCATTGGGCTGTCTGTTCACTGTTGTCTGTCCATTGGGCTGTCTGTCCATTGGGCTGTCTGTTCACTGCTGTCTGTCCACTGCTGTCTGACCACTGCTGTCTGTCCATTGGGCTGTCTGTTCACTGATTTCTGTCCACAGAACTGTTCACAGAGCTGTCTGTTCACTGATGTCTGTCCACAGAACTGTCTGTTCATAGAGCTGTCTGTTCACAGGGCTGTCTGTTCACTGATGTCTGTCCACAGAACTGTCTGTTCACAGGGCTGTCTGTTCACTGATGTCTGTCCACAGAACTGTTCACATAGCTGTCTGTTCACAGGGCTGTCTGTTCACTGATGTCTGTCCACAGAACTGTCTGTTCACAGGGCTATCTGTTCACTGATGTCTGTCCACAGAGCTGTCTGTTCACAGGGCTGTCTGTTCACTGATGTCTGTTCACTGGGCTGTCTGTTCACAGGGCTGTCTGTTCACTGATCTCTGTCCACATAACTGTCTGTTCATAGAGCTGTCTGTTCACAGGGCTGTCTGTTCACTGATGTCTGTCCACAGAACTGTTCACAGAGCTGTCTGTTCACAGGGCTGTCTGTTCACTGATGTCTGTCCACTGGGCTGTCTGTTCACTGCTGTCTGTCCACAGGGCTGTCTGTCCACTGCTGTCTGTCCACAGGGCTGTCTGTCCACTGCTGTCTGTTTCGTTTATTGCCATTAGATTCTGTCATCAGCATGAGTGGAGAGACCTGGAACACAAAGGATTCTGTCATCAGCATGAGTGGAGAGACCTGGAACACAAAAGATTCTGTCATCAGCATGAGTGGAGAGACCTGGAACACAAAGGATTCTGTCATCAGCATGAGTGGAGAGACCTGGAACACAAAAGATTCTGACATCAGCATGAGGGGAGAGACCTGGAACACAAAAGATTCTGTCATCAGCATGAGTGGAGAGACCTGGAACACAAAGGATTCTGTCATCAGCATGAGTGGAGAGACCTGGAACACAAAAGATTCTGACATCAGCATGAGTGGAGAGACCTGGAACACAAAAGATTCTGTCATCAGCATGAGTGGAGAGACCTGGAACACAAAAGATTCTGTCATCAGCAAGAGTGGAGAGACCTGGAACGGACATACTTGCTTAAAATGTCAGGAAAGGACTGGGTTGCTGTTCCAGAAATTACATGAAAGCAGATTTAAGAGATCTGAAATGACATTGAAGCAATGACAAGAGATCTTTATTATCTTTTTATTGACAGCCCTCATAAACATGGAAAATTAGTAAACATGCAATATACAAATGCAGGCATATTCAAAGAATAAATGTATCAAATTTATACATTACAAATATATGCATACAAACATTTCTTACAAAATACTCTCTTCTTCTTCTTCCAGATGTTTCCCTGTGTTTGCATGAGATGTGTATTTCATTTCATGCCCATCAAACAGTATGACCATACACAGTGTGTTTCAAACAGTATGACCATACACAGTGTGTTTCAAACAGTATGACCATACACAGTGTGTTTCAAACAGTATGACCATACACAGTGTGTTTCAGACAGTATGACCATACACAGTGTGTTTCAAACAGTATGACCATACACAGTGTGTTTCCCCCTGCTGTCTGCACTCAGTGAATGTATCAGACCAAACAGTTTTACAGACACTGACATATTTGTTTGTACCTGTCAATACACACTGATGTCAGTGAATGTATCAGACCAAACAGTTTTACAGACACTGACATATTTGTTTGTACCTGTCAATACACACTGATGTCAGTGAATGTATCAGACCAAACAGTTTTACAGACACTGACATATTTGTTTGTACCTGTCAATACACACTGATGTCAGTGAATGTATCAGACCAAACAGTTTTACAGACACTGACATATTTGTTTGTACCTGTCAATACACACTGATGTCAGTGAATGTATCAGACCAAACAGTTTTACAGACACTGACATGAAATTTGTTTGTACCTGTCAATACACACTGATGTCAGTGAATGTATCAGACCAAACAATTTTACAGACACTGACATGATATTTGTTTGTACCTGTCAATACACACTGATGTCAGTGAATGTATCAGACCAAACAGTTTTACAGATACTGACATATTTGTTTGTACCTGTCAATACACACTGATGTCAATGAATGTATCAGACCAAACAGTTTTACAGATACTGACATGATATTTGTTTGTACCTGTCAGTACACACTGATGTCAGTGAATGTATCAGACCAAACAATTTTACAGACACTGACATGATATTTGTTTGTACCTGTCAATACACACTGATGTCAGTGAATGTATCAGACCAAACAATTTTACAGATACTGACATGATATTTGTTTGTACCTGTCAATACACACTGATGTCAGTGAATGTATCAGACCAAACAATTTTACAGATACTGACATTATAATTGTTTGTACCTGTCAATACACACTGATGTCAGTGAATGTATCAGACAAAACAGTTTTACAGATACTGACATGATATTTGTTTGTACCTGTCAATACACACTGATGTCAGTGAATGTATCAGACCAAACAGTTTTACAGATACTGACATGATATTTGTTTGTACCTGTCAATACACACTATGTCAGTGAATGTATCAGACCAAACAATTTTACAGATACTGACATGATATTTGTTTGTACCTGTCAATACACACTGATGTCAATGAATGTATCAGACCAAACAGTTTTACAGATACTGACATGATATTTGTTTGTACCTGTCAATACACACTGATGTCAGTGAATGTATCAGACCAAACAGTTTTACAGACACTGACATGATATTTGTTTGTACCTGTCAATACACACTGATGTCTGAATGTATCAGACCAAACAATTTTACAGGTACTGACATGATATTTGTTTGTACCTGTCAATACACACTGATGTCAGTGAATGTATCAGACCAAACAATTTTACAAATACTGACATTATATTTGTTTCAAACAATTTTACAGATACTGACATTATAATTGTTTGTACCTGTCAATACACACTGATGTCAATGAATGTATCAGACCAAACAATTTTACTGACATGATATTTGTTTGTACCTGTCAATACACACTGATGTCAATGAATGTATCAGACCAAACAATTTTACAGACACTGACATGATATTTGTTTGTACCTGTCAATACACTCTGATGTCAGTGAATGTATCAGACCAAACAATTTTACAGATACTGACATGATATTTGTTTGTACCTGTCAGTACACACTGATGTCAGTGAATGTATCAGACCAAACAATTTTACAGATACTAACATTATATTTTTTTGTACCTGTCAGTACACATTGATGTCAGTGAATGTATCAGACCAAACAATTTTACAGATACTGACATGATATTTGTTTGTACCTGTCAATACACACTGATGTCAGTGAATGTATCAGACCAAACAATTTTACAGACACTGACATTATAATTGTTTGTACCTGTCAATACACACTGATGTCAGTGAATGTATCAGACCAAACAATTTTACAGACACTGACATTATAATTGTTTGTACCTGTCAATACAGACTGATGTCAGTGAATGTATCAGACCAAACAATTTTACAGATACTGACATGATATTTGTTTGTACCTGTCAATACACACTGATGTCAGTGAATGTATCAGACCAAACAATTTTACAGATACTGACATTATAATTGTTTGTACCTGTCAATACACACTGATGTCAATGAATGTATCAGATCAAACAATTTTACAGATACTGACATGATATTTGTTTGTACCTGTCAATACACACTGATGTCAGTGAATGTATCAGACCAAACAATTTTACAGATACTGACATTATAATTGTTTGTACCTGTCAATACACACTGATGTCAATGAATGTATCAGACCAAACAATTTTACAGATACTGACATTATAATTGTTTGTACCTGTCAATACACACTGATGTCAGTGAATGTATCAGACCAAACAATTTTACAGATACTGACATTATAATTGTTTGTACCTGTCAATACACACTGATGTCAGTGAATGTATCAGACCAAACAATTTTACAGATACTGACATTATAATTGTTTGTACCTGTCAATACACACTGATGTCAATGAATGTATCAGATCAAACAATTTTACAGATACTGACATGATATTTGTTTGTACCTGTCAAAACACACTGATGTCAATGAATGTATCAGACTAAACAATTTTACAAATACTGACATGATATTTGTTTGTACCTGTCAATACACACTGATGTCAGTGAATGTATCAGACCAAACAATTTTACAGATAGTGACATGATATTTGTTTGTACCTGTCAATACACACTGATGTCTGAATGTATCAGACCAAACAATTTTACAGGTACTGACATGATATTTGTTTGTACCTGTCAATACACACTGATGTCAGTGAATGTATCAGACCAAACAATTTTACAAATACTGACATTATATTTGTTTCAAACAATTTTACAGATACTGACATTATAATTGTTTGTACCTGTCAATACACACTGATGTCAATGAATGTATCAGACCAAACAATTTTACAGACACTGACATGATATTTGTTTGTACCTGTCAATACACACTGATGTCAATGAATGTATCAGACCAAACAATTTTACAGACACTGACATGATATTTGTTTGTACCTGTCAATACACTCTGATGTCAGTGAATGTATCAGACCAAACAATTTTACAGATACTGACATGATATTTGTTTGTACCTGTCAGTACACACTGATGTCAGTGAATGTATCAGACCAAACAATTTTACAGATACTAACATTATATTTTTTTGTACCTGTCAGTACACACTGATGTCAGTGAATGTATCAGACCAAACAATTTTACAGATACTGACATGATATTTGTTTGTACCTGTCAATACACACTGATGTCAGTGAATGTATCAGACCAAACAATTTTACAGACACTGACATTATAATTGTTTGTACCTGTCAATACACACTGATGTCAGTGAATGTATCAGACCAAACAATTTTACAGACACTGACATTATAATTGTTTGTACCTGTCAATACAGACTGATGTCAGTGAATGTATCAGACCAAACAATTTTACAGATACTGACATGATATTTGTTTGTACCTGTCAATACACACTGATGTCAGTGAATGTATCAGACCAAACAATTTTACAGATACTGACATTATAATTGTTTGTACCTGTCAATACACACTGATGTCAATGAATGTATCAGATCAAACAATTTTACAGATACTGACATAATATTTGTTTGTACCTGTCAATACACACTGATGTCAGTGAATGTATCAGACCAAACAATTTTACAGATACTGACATTATAATTGTTTGTACCTGTCAATACACACTGATGTCAATGAATGTATCAGACCAAACAATTTTACAGATACTGACATTATAATTGTTTGTACCTGTCAATACACACTGATGTCAGTGAATGTATCAGACCAAACAGTTTTACAGACACTGACATATTTGTTTGTACCTGTCAATACACACTGATGTCAGTGAATGTATCAGACCAAACAATTTTACAGATACTGACATTATAATTGTTTGTACCTGTCAATACACACTGATGTCAATGAATGTATCAGACCAAACAATTTTACAGATACTGACATTATAATTGTTTGTACCTGTCAATACACACTGATGTCAGTGAATGTATCAGACCAAACAATTTTACAGATACTGACATTATAATTGTTTGTACCTGTCAATACACACTGATGTCAGTGAATGTATCAGACCAAACAATTTTACAGATACTGACATTATAATTGTTTGTACCTGTCAATACACACTGATGTCAATGAATGTATCAGATCAAACAATTTTACAGATACTGACATGATATTTGTTTGTACCTGTCAAAACACACTGATGTCAATGAATGTATCAGACTAAACAATTTTACAAATACTGACATGATATTTGTTTGTACCTGTCAATACACACTGATGTCAGTGAATGTATCAGACCAAACAATTTTACAGATACTGACATTATATTTGTTTGTACCTGTCAATACACACTGATGTCAGTGAATGTATCAGACCAAACAATTTTACAAATACTGACATGATATTTGTTTGTACCTGTCAATACACACTGATGTCAGTGAATGTATCAGACCAAACAATTTTACAGACACTGACATGATATTTGTTTGTACCTGTCAGTACACACTGATGTCAATGAATGTATCAGACCAAACAGTTTTACAGACACTGACATGATTTTCATTTGTACCTGTCAATACACACTGATGTAAGTGAATGTATCAGACGAAACAATTTTACAAATACTGACATTATAATTGTTTGTACCTGTCAATACACACTGATGTCAGTGAATGTATCAGACCAAACAGTTTTACAGATACTGACATGATATTTGTTTGTACCTGTCAATACACACTGATGTCAATGAATGTATCAGACCAAACAGTTTTACAGACACTGACATGATATTTGTTTGTACCTGTCAATACACACTGATGTCAGTGAATGTGGCAGGCATGGGGCCTATCTCTGCCAAACAGGCATCATAAAAATGCTCCAAACAGGCATCATAAAAATGCTCCTTTATGGAGCGCTTACCCCACAAAATACGCATCAACACATGTGTAAACATATGTGCATACTAGCATGCTCGTGCGTGCACACACGCATACATGTACACACACAAACACACACTGAACAGTTACAGTGACAATGGACTGTCTCTTGTCATTGTTTCTTTCCTTCCTTCTTTCTTTTTCCTCCCCTCTGTCCATTTTTCAATCTGCCTGACACTTCTCTACCCCTACTCTCCCCTCCACAGTGTCCCCCCCTCTCTCCTCCACAGTGTCCCCTTCCACAGTGTCCCCCCCTCTCTCCTCCACAGTGTCCCCTTCCACAGTGTCCCCCCCTCTCTCCTCCACAGTGTCCCCCCCTCTCTCCTCCACAGTGTCCCCATCTCCCTTCCACAGTGTCCCCCTCTCCCCTTCCACAGTGTCCCCCTCTCCCCTTCCACAGTGTCCCCCCCTCTCTCCTCCACAGTGTCCCCCCCTCTCTCCTCCACAGTGTCCCCTTCCACAGTGTCCCCCCCTCTCTCCTCCACAGTGTCCCCCCCTCTCTCCTCCACAGTGTCCCCCCCTCTCTCCTCCACAGTGTCCCCCCCTCTCTCCTCCACAGTGTCCCCCCCTCTCTCCTCCACAGTGTCCCCTTCCACAGTGTCCCCCCCTCTCTCCTCCACAGTGTCCCCCCCTCTCTCCTCCACAGTGTCCCCATCTCCCTTCCACAGTGTCCCCCTCTCCCCTTCCACAGTGTCCCCCCTCCCTTCCACAGTGTCCCCCCTCTCTCCTCCACAGTGTCCCCTTCCACAGTGTCCCCCCTCCCTTCCACAGTGTCCCCCTCTCCCCTCCACAGTGTCCCCCTCTCTCTCCTCCACAGTGTCCCCCCCTCTCTCCTCCACAGTGTCCCCCTCTCTCTTCCACAGTGTCCCCCTCTCTCTCCTCCACAGTGTCCCCCTCTCTCTCCTCCACAGTGTCCCCCCCTCTCTCCTCCACAGTGTCCCCCTCTCTCTTCCACAGTGTCCCCCTCTCCCTTCCACAGTGTCCCCCTCTCTCCCTTCCACAGTGTCTCCCTCTCTCTTCCACAGTGTCCCCCTCTCTCCCTTCCACAGTGTCCCCCTCTCTCCACAGTGTCCCCCTCTCCCTTCCACAGTGTCCCTCTCCCCTCCACAGTGTCTCCCTCTCCCTTCCACAGTGTCCCCCTCTCCCTTCCACAGTGTCCCCCTCTCTCCCTTCCACAGTGTCCCTCTCCCCTCCACAGTGTCTCCCTCTCCCTTTCAGTGTCCCCCTCTCCCTTCCACAGTGTCCCCCTCTCCCTTCCACAGTGTCCCCCTCTCCCCTCCACAGTGTCCCCCTCTCCCTTCCACAGTGTCCCCCTCTCCCCTCCACAGTGTCCCCCTCTCCCTTCCACAGTGTCCCCCTCTCTCCCTTCCACAGTGTCCCTCTCCCCTCCACAGTGTCTCCCTCTCCCTTTCAGTGTCCCCCTCTCTCCACAGTGTCCCCCTCTCCCTTCCACAGTGTCCCCCTCTCCCCTCCACAGTGTCCCCCTCTCCCTTCCACAGTGTCCCCCTCTCTCCACAGTGTCTCCCTCTCCCTTCCACAGTGTCCCCCCCTCTCTCCACAGTGTCTCCCTCTCCCTTCCAGTGTCCCCCTCTCTCCTCCACAGTGTCCCCCTCTCCCTTCCACAGTGTCTCCCTCTCCCTTTCAGTGTCCCCCTCTCCCTTCCACAGTTTCCCCCTCTCTCCACAGTGTCCCCCTCTCCCTTCCACAGTGTCCCCCTCTCCCTTCCACAGTGTCTCCCTCTCCCTTCCACAGTGTCCCCCCTCTCTCTCTCTCTCCAATGTCTGGCTGGGGGGAAATAGGGGATGGGGCTAGAAGTTGGCACACAATGATTAGTGGATACAGGAAGAGACCAGTGGATTTCAGAATATGCATGGCCCTACATTTGAGAATAGGAGACCCCCCTACCATCTTTCTCTCCTCTTCTCCGTAACCTCTGGAAACAGGCGTGCACACACACACTCACACACACACACATGTGTATATATATATATATATATATATATATGTGTGTGTGTGTGTTTGTGTGTGTGTATAAAGATACACTTTCTGCCTCAATGCATCTCTCTCTGTGTCTGTCTCTCTCCCCCCCCCCCCCACCACGCCACTCTTACACTCCCACCTTCCTTTTTTCGATGGCAGGTGGCAGATAACCATGAGGTAGAACCGACCCTGCCAAAGCAAGGTGAAGCTGTAAGGAATCCGGCAGGAAGAGATCAATGGGCAGCAGGCAGGTGGTGACTGGCTGAGGCTTCACAGCGCCAGGGAACAGGTGTGCAGCTTTTTTGTGCTCCACCCTGCCGGCTCCGTGCTGTATTGATGTGGTGGCACAGGGCTCTGGCAAGCTGGGGTGTGGCTCTGCGCTAGGTGAAAAAGTCAGGAATATAACACCACACATAAACCACCCATCACCACCACCCACCAACACCACATGCAAACCACCCATCACCCACCAACACCACACAAACCACCCATCACCACCCAACACCACACACAAACCACCCATCACAAACCAACACCACACACAAACCACCCACCAACACCACACAAACCACCCATCACAAACCAACACCAAACACAAACCACCCACCACCAACCAAACCACACACCAATCACCACACACAAACCACCCACCACTCACCACCCACCAAACCACTCACCACCCCACACAAACCACACACAAACCACCATTGACTCACCACCCATCAAACCACACACAAAGCACCCACCACCCATCAAACCACACACAAAGCACCCACCACCCATCAAACCACACACAAACCATCTGTCACCTACGAACACCACACACAAACCATCTGTCACCTACGAACACCACACACAAACCATCTGTCACCTACGAACACCACACACAAACCATCTGTCACCTACGAACACCACACACAAACCATCTGTCACCTACGAACACCACACACAAACCATCTGTCACCTACCAACACCACACACAAACCATCTGTCACCTACCAACACCACAGGTGAAGGTGTGTGTGTTGAGGGGTGTGGGGGAGGGGAGCCACAGGTAAAGGTGTGTGTTGGGGTGTGTGGGGGGCCACAGGTAAAGGTGTGTGTTGGGGTGTGTGGGGGGCCACAGGTAAAGGTGTGTGTGGTGGGGGTGTGGGGGGCCACAGGTAAAGGTGTGTGTGGTGGGGGTGTGGGGGAGGGGGCCACAGGTAAAGGTGTGTGTGGTGGGGTGTGTGTGGGGCCACAGGTAAAGGTGTGTGTGGTGGGGGGTGTGGGGGAGGGGAGCCACAGGTAAAGGTGTGTGTTGGGGTGTGTGGGGGGCCACAGGTAAAGGTGTGTGTGGTGGGGGTGTGGGGGGCCACAGGTAAAGGTGTGTGTGGTGGGGGTGTGGGGGGCCACAGGTAAAGGTGTGTGTGGTGGGGGTGTGGGGGAGGGGGCCACAGGTAAAGGTGTGTGTGGTGGGGTGTGTGTGGGGCCACAGGTAAAGGTGTGTGTGGTGGGGGGTGTGGGGGAGGGGAGCCACAGGTAAAGGTGTGTGTTGGGGTGTGTGGGGGGCCACAGGTAAAGGTGTGTGTGGTGGGGGTGTGGGGGGCCACAGGTAAAGGTGTGTGTGGTGGGGGTGTGGGGGGCCACAGGTAAAGGTGTGTGTGGTGGGGGTGTGGGGGAGGGGGCCACAGGTAAAGGTGTGTGTGGTGGGGGGTGTGTGGGGCCACAGGTAAAGGTGTGTGTGGTGGGGGTGTGGGGGAGGGGGCCACAGGTAAAGGTGTGTGTGGTGGGGGGTGTGGGGGCCACAGGTAAAGGTGTGTGTGGTGGGGGGTGTGGGGAGCCACAGGTAAAGGTGTGTGTGGTGGGTGTGTGGGGGGCCACAGGTAAAGGTGTGTGTGGTGGGGGGTGTGGGGGAGGGGGCCACAGGTAAAGGTGTGTGTGGTGGGGGGTGTGGGGGGCCACAGGTAAAGGTGTGTTTGGTGGGGGGTGGGGGGCCACAGGTAAAGGTGTGTGGGGTGGTGGGGCCACAGGTAGGTGTGTGTGGTGGGGGTGTGGGGGCCACAGGTAAAGGTGTGTGTGGTGGGGTGTGGGGGGCCACAGGGTAAAGGTGTGTGTGGTGGGGGTGTGGGGGAGGGGGCCACAGGTAAAGGTGTGTGTGGTGGGGGTGTGTGGGGCCACAGGTAAAGGTGTGTGTGGTGGGGGTGTGGGGGAGGGGGCCACAGGTAAAGGTGTGTGTGGTGGGGGGTGTGGGGGGCCACAGGTAAAGGTGTGTGTGGGTGGGGGGTGTGGGGGAGCCACAGGTAAAGGTGTGTGGTGGTGGGTGTGTGGGGGGCCACAGGTAAAGGTGTGTGTGGTGGGGGGTGTGGGGGAGGGGGCCACAGGTAAAGGTGTGTGTGGTGGGGGGGTGTGGGGGGCCACAGGTAAAGGTGTGTTTGGTGGGGGGTGGGGGGGGCCACAGGTAAAGGTGTGTGTGGTGGGGGTGTGGGGGAGGGGGCCACAGGTAAAGGGGTGTGTGGTGGGGGTGTGGGGGGGGGCCACAGGTAAAGGTGTGTGTGGTGGGGGGTGTGGGGGAGGGGGCCACAGGTAAAGGTGGGTGTGGTGGGGGGTGTGGGGGGCCACAGGTAAAGGTGGTGTGTGGTGGGGGGTGTGGAGGAGGGGGGCCACAGGTAAAGGTGTGTGTTGGGGGGTGTGGGGGGCCACAGGTAAAGGTGTGTGTGGTGGGGGTGTGGGGGGCCACAGGTAAAGGTGTGTGTGATTGGGGGTGGGGGGTGGGGGGCCACAGGTAAAGGTGTGTGTGGTGTGGGGTGTGGGGGAGGGGAGCCACAGGTAAAGGTGTGTGTGGTGGGGGGTGTGGGGGGCCACAGGTAAAGGTGTTTGTGGTGGGGGGTGTGGGGGAGGGGAGCCACAGGTAAAGGTGTGTGTGGTGGGGGTGTGGGGGGCCACAGGTAAAGGTGTGTGTGGTGGGGGGTGTGGGGGAGGGGAGCCACAGGTAAAGGTGTGTGTGGTGGGGGGTGTGGGGGAGGGGAGCCACAGGTAAAGGTGTGTGTGGTGAGGGTGTGGGGGGCCACAGGTAAAGGTGTGTGTGGTGGGGGGTGTGGGGGAGGGGAGCCACAGGTAAAGGTGTGTGTGGTTGGGGTGTGCGGGGCCACAGGTAAAGGTGTGTGTGGTGGGGTGTGTGTGGGGCCACAGGTAAAGGTGTGTGTGGTGGGGGGTGTGGGGGAGGGGGCCACAGGTAAAGGTGTGTGTGGTGGGGGGTGTGGGGGGCCACACCTAAAGGTGTGTGTGGTGGGTGGTGTGGGGGAGGGGAGCCACAGGCAAAGGTGTGTGTGGTGGATGTGTGGGGGGCCACAGGTAAAGGTGTGTGTGGTGGGGGTGTGGGGGAGGGGGGCCACAGGTAAAGGTGGGTGTGGTGGGGGGTGTAGGGGAGGGGGGCCACAGGTAAAGGTGTGTGTGGTGGAGGTGTGGGGGGCCACAGGTAAAGGTGTGTGTGATGGGGGGTGGGGGGCCACAGGTAAAGGTGTGTGTGGTGGGGGGTGTGGGGGAGGGGGCCACAGGTAAAGGGGTGTGTGGTGGGGGTGTGGGGGGCCACAGGTAAAGGTGTGTGTGGTGGGGGGTGTGGGGGAGGGGGGCCACAGGTAAAGGTGGGTGTGGTGGGGGGTGTGGGGGGCCACAGGTAAAGGTGTGTGTGGTGGGGGGTGTGGAGGAGGGGAGCCACAGGTAAAGGTGTGTGTTGGGGTGTGTGGGGGGCCACAGGTAAAGGTGTGTGTGGTGGGGGTGTGGGGGGCCACAGGTAAAGGTGTGTGTGGTGGGGGTGTGGGGGAGGGGGCCACAGGTAAAGGTGTGTGTGGTGGGGGGTGTGTGGGGCCACAGGTAAAGGTGTGTGTGGTGGGGGTGTGGGGGAGGGGGCCACAGGTAAAGGTGTGTGTGGTGGGGGGTGTGGGGGGCCACAGGTAAAGGTGTGTGTGGTGGGGGGTGTGGGGAGCCACAGGTAAAGGTGTGTGTGGTGGGGTGTGTGGGGGGCCACAGGCAAAGGTGTGTGTGGTGGGGGGTGTGGGGGAGGGGGCCACAGGTAAAGGTGTGTGTGGTGGGGGGTGTGGGGGGCCACAGGTAAAGGTGTGTTTGGTGGGGGGTGGGGGGCCACAGGTAAAGGTGTGTGTGGTGGGGGGTGTGGGGGAGGGGGCCACAGGTAAAGGGGTGTGTGGTGGGGGTGTGGGGGGCCACAGGTAAAGGTGTGTGTGGTGGGGGGTGTGGGGGAGGGGGGCCACAGGTAAAGGTGGGTGTGGTGGGGGGTGTGGGGGGCCACAGGTAAAGGTGTGTGTGGTGGGGGGTGTGGAGGAGGGGGGCCACAGGTAAAGGTGTGTGTTGGGGGGTGTGGGGGGCCACAGGTAAAGGTGTGTGTGGTGGGGGTGTGGGGGGCCACAGGTAAAGGTGTGTGTGATTGGGGGTGGGGGGTGGGGGGCCACAGGTAAAGGTGTGTGTGGTGTGGGGTGTGGGGGAGGGGAGCCACAGGTAAAGGTGTGTGTGGTGGGGGTGTGGGGGGCCACAGGTAAAGGTGTGTGTGGTGGGGGGTGTGGGGGAGGGGAGCCACAGGTAAAGGTGTGTGTGGTGGGGGGTGTGGGGGAGGGGAGCCACAGGTAAAGGTGTGTGTGGTGAGGGTGTGGGGGGCCACAGGTAAAGGTGTGTGTGGTGGGGGGTGTGGGGGAGGGGAGCCACAGGTAAAGGTGTGTGTGGTTGGGGTGTGCGGGGCCACAGGTAAAGGTGTGTGTGGTGGGGTGTGTGTGGGGCCACAGGTAAAGGTGTGTGTGGTGGGGGGTGTGGGGGAGGGGGCCACAGGTAAAGGTGTGTGTGGTGGGGGGTGTGGGGGGCCACACCTAAAGGTGTGTGTGGTGGGTGGTGTGGGGGAGGGGAGCCACAGGCAAAGGTGTGTGTGGTGGATGTGTGGGGGGCCACAGGTAAAGGTGTGTGTGGTGGGGGTGTGGGGGAGGGGGGCCACAGGTAAAGGTGGGTGTGGTGGGGGGTGTAGGGGAGGGGGGCCACAGGTAAAGGTGTGTGTGGTGGAGGTGTGGGGGGCCACAGGTAAAGGTGTGTGTGATGGGGGGTGGGGGGCCACAGGTAAAGGTGTGTGTGGTGGGGGGTGTGGGGGAGGGGGCCACAGGTAAAGGGGTGTGTGGTGGGGGTGTGGGGGGCCACAGGTAAAGGTGTGTGTGGTGGGGGGTGTGGGGGAGGGGGGCCACAGGTAAAGGTGGGTGTGGTGGGGGGTGTGGGGGGCCACAGGTAAAGGTGTGTGTGGTGGGGGGTGTGGAGGAGGGGGGCCACAGGTAAAGGTGTGTGTTGGGGGGTGTGGGGGGCCACAGGTAAAGGTGTGTGTGGTGGGGGTGTGGGGGGCCACAGGTAAAGGTGTGTGTGGTGGGGGGTGGGGGGGAGGGGAGCCACAGGTAAAGGTGTGTGTGGTGGGGGGTGTGGGGGGCCACAGGTAAAGGTGTGTGTGGTGGGGGGTGGGGGGAGGGGAGCCACAGGTAAAGGTGTGTGTGATGGGGGGTGTGGGGGAGGGGAGCCACAGGTAAAGGTGTGTGTGGTGGGGGTGTGGGGGGCCACAGGTAAAGGTGTGTGTGGTGGGGGAGGGGGGCCACAGGTAAAGGTGTGTGTGGTGGGGGGTGTGGGGGAGGGGAGCCACAGGTAAAGGTGTGTGTGGTGGGGGTGTGGGGGGCCACAGGTAAAGGTGTGTGTGGTGGGGGTGTGGGGGGCCACAGGTAAAGGTGTGTGTGGTGGGGGGTGTTGGGGAGGGGAGCCACAGGTAAAGGTGTGTGTGGTGGGGGGTGTTGGGGAGGGGAGCCACAGGTAAAGGTGTGTGTGGTGGGGGTGTGGGGGGCCACAGGTAAAGGTGTGTGTGGTGGGGGGTGTGGGGGAGGGGAGCCACAGGTAAAGGTGTGTGTGGTGGGGGGTGTGGGGGAGGGGAGCCACAGGTAAAGGTGTGTGTGGTGGGGGGTGTGGGGGGCCACAGGTAAAGGTGTGTGTGGTGGGGGGTGTGGGGGAGGGGAGCCACAGGTAAAGGTGTGTGTGGTTGGGGTGTGCGGGGCCACAGGTAAAGGTGTGTGTGGTGGGGTGTGTGTGGGGCCACAGGTAAAGGTGTGTGTGGTGGGGGGTGTGGGGGAGGGGGCCACAGGTAAAGGTGTGTGTGGTGGGGGGTGTGGGGGGCCACACCTAAAGGTGTGTGTGGTGGGTGGTGTGGGGGAGGGGAGCCACAAGCAAAGGTGTGTGTGGTGGATGTGTGGGGGGCCACAGGTAAAGGTGTGTGTGGTGGGGGTGTGGGGGAGGGGGGCCACAGGTAAAGGTGGGTGTGGTGGGGGGTGTAGGGGAGGGGGGGCCACAGGTAAAGGTGTGTGTGGTGGAGGTGTGGGGGGCCACAGGTAAAGGTGTGTGTGGTGGAGGTGTGGGGGGCCACAGGTAAAGGTGTGTGTGGTGGAGGTGTGGGGGGCCACAGGTAAAGGTGTGTGTGGTGGGGGTGTGGGGGGCCACAGGTAAAGGTGTGTGTGGTGGGGGGTGGGGGGAGGGGAGCCACAGGTAAAGGTGTGTGTGATGGGGGGTGTGGGGGAGGGGAGCCACAGGTAAAGGTGTGTGTGATGGGGGGTGTGGGGGAGGGGGGCCACACGTAAAGGTGTGTGTGGTGGGGGTGTGGGGGGCCACAGGTAAAGGTGTGTGTGATGGGGGGTGTGGGGGAGGGGGGCCACACGTAAAGGTGTGTGTGGTGGGGGTGTGGGGGGCCACAGGTAAAGGTGTGTGTGGTGGGGGGTGTGGGGGAGGGGAGCCACAGGTAAAGGTGTGTGTGGTGGGGGTGTGGGGGGCCACAGGTAAAGGTGTGTGTGGTGGGGGGTGTGGGGGAGGGGAGCCACAGGTAAAGGTGTGTGTGGTGGGGGTGTGGGGGGCCACAGGTAAAGGTGTGTGTGGTGGGGGGTGTTGGGGAGGGGAGCCACAGGTAAAGGTGTGTGTGGTGGGGGTGTGGGGGGCCACAGGTAAAGGTGTGTGTGATGGGGGGTGGGGGGTGGGGGGCCACATGTAAAGGTGTGTGTGGTGGGGGGTGTGGGGGAGGGGAGCCACAGGTAAAGGTGTGTGTGGTGGGGGGTGTGGGGGGCCACAGGTAAAGGTGTGTGTGGTGGGGGGGTGTGGGGGAGGGGAGCCACAGGTAAAGGTGTGTGTGGTGGGGGTGTGGGGGGCCACAGGTAAAGGTGTGTGTGGTGGGGTGGGTGGGGGAGGGGGCCACAGGTAAAGGTGTGTGTGGTGGGGGGTGTGGGGGAGGGGGCCACAGGTAAAGGTGTGTGTGGTGGGGGGTGTGGGGGAGGGGGCCACAGGTAAAGGTGTGTGTGGTGGGGGGTGTGGGGGGCCACACCTAAAGGTGTGTGTGGTGGGTGGTGTGGGGGAGGGGAGCCACAGGCAAAGGTGTGTGTGGTTGGGGTGTGGGGGAGGGGAGCCACAGGTAAAGGTGTGTGTGGTGGGTGGTGTGGGGGAGGGGAGCCACAGGTAAAGGTGTGTGTGGTGGATGTGTGGGGGGCCACAGGTAAAGGTGTGTGTGGTGGGGGTGTGGGGGAGGGGGGCCACAGGTAAAGGTGGGTGTGGTGGGGGGTGTAGGGGAGGGGGGCCACAGGTAAAGGTGTGTGTGGTGGAGGTGTGGGGGGCCACAGGTAAAGGTGTGTGTGGTGGAGGTGTGGGGGGCCACAGGTAAAGGTGTGTGTGGTGGAGGTGTGGGGGGCCACAGGTAAAGGTGTGTGTGGTGGGGGTGTGGGGGGCCACAGGTAAAGGTGTGTGTTGGGGGGTGTGGGGGGCCACAGGTAAAGGTGTGTGTGGTGGAGGTGTGGGGGGCCACAGGTAAAGGTGTGTGTGGTGGGGGGTGTGGGGGAGGGGGGCCACACGTAAAGGTGTGTGTGGTGGGGGGGGGGTGGGGCCACAGGTAAAGGTGTGTGTGGTGGGGGTGTGGGGGTGGTGGGTCACAGGTAAAGGTGTGTGTAGTGGGGGTGTGGGGGGCCACAGGTAAAGGTGTGTGTGGTGGGGGTGTGGGGGAGGGGGGCCACAGGTAAAGGTGTGTGTGGTGGGGGTGTGGGGGAGGGGGGCCACAGGTAAAGGTGTGTGTGGTGGGGGTGTGGGGGGCCACAGGTAAAGGTGTGTGTGGTGGGGTGTGTGGGGGGCCACAGGTAAAGGTGTGTGTGGTGGGGTGTGTGGGGGAGGGGGGCCACAGGTAAAGGTGTGTGTGGTGGGGGGTGTGAGGGAGGCAGTCCACAGGTAAAGGTGTGTGTGGTGGGGGTGTGGGGGGCCACAGGTAAAGGTGTGTGTGGTGGGGGTGTGGGGGGCCACAGGTAAAGGTGTGTGTGGTGGAGGAGGGCCACAGGCACATCTGTGGGTCAGGAAAAGGAAAGTCATGTGCTGCCTCCAGTGGAGTAATGCAGGTTGTTGATGACGCTGGAGTAATGCAGGTTGGTGATGGCGCTGGAGTAATGCAGGTTTGGTCATGACGCTGGAGTAATGCAGGTTGGTGATGGCGCTGGAGTAATGCAGGTTGTTGATGACACTGGAGTAATGCAGGTTGGTGATGGCGCTGGAGTAATGCAGGTTGTTGATGACGCTGGAGTAATGCAGGTTGGTGATGGCGCTGGAGTAATGCAGGTTTGGTCATGACGCTGGAGTAATGCAGGTTGGTGATGGCGCTGGAGTAATGCAGGTTTGGTCATGACGCTGGAGTAATGCAGGTTGGTGATGGCGCTGGAGTAATGCAGGTTTGGTCATGACGCTGGAGTAATGCAGGTTGGTGATGGTGCTGGAGTAATGCAGGTTTGGTCATGACGCTGGAGTAATGCAGGTTGGTGATGACGCTGGAGTAATGCAGGTTTGGTCATGACGCTGGAGTAATGCAGGTTGGTGATGGCGCTGGAGTAATGCAGGTTTGGTAATGATGCTGGAGTAATACAGGTTTGGTAATGGCGCTGGAATAATGCAGGTTTGGTGATGACGCTGGAGTAATGCAGGTTTGGTAATGGCGCTGGAATAATGCAGGTTTGGTGATGACGCTGGAGTAATGCAGGTTTGGTAATGGCGCTGGAATAATGCAGGTTTGGTGATGACGCTGGAGTAATGCAGGTTTGGTAATGGCGCTGGAATAATGCAGGTTTGGTGATGACGCTGGAGTAATGCAGGTTTGGTAATGGCGCTGGAATAATGTAGGTTTGGTGATGACGCTGGAGTAATGCAGGTTTGGTAATGGCGCTGGAATAATGCAGGTTTGGTGATGACGCTGGAGTAATGCAGGTTTGGTAATGGCGCTGGAATAATGCAGGTTTGGTGATGACGCTGGAGTAATACAGGTTTGGTAATGGCGCTGGAATAATGCAGGTTTGGTGATGACGCTGGAGTAATGCAGGTTTGGTAATGACACTGGAGTGATGCAGGTTTGGTGATGACACTCAGTGATTGCTTCTGCCTGTCATCCTTCCGTCACACTGACATTGTGCACATAGTGACATCAGTCCTATAAAGACTGAGGTAGTGCACATAGTGACATCAGTCCTATAAAGACTGAGGTAGTGCACATAGTGACATCAGTCCTATAAAGACTGAGGTAGTGCACATAGTGACATCAGTCCTATAAACACGGAGGTAGTGCACATAGTGACATCAGTCCTATAAACATGGAGGTAGTGCACATAGTGACATCATGTATCAGTCCTATAAACACGGAGGTAGTGCACATATTGACATCAGTTCTATAAACATGGAGGTAGTGCACATAGTGACATCAGTCCTATAAACATGGAGGTAGTGCACATAGTGACATCAGTCCTATAAACATGGAGGTAGTGCACATAGTGACATCAGTCCTATAAACACGGAGGTAGTGCACATAGTGACATCAGTCCTAACAACATGGAGGTAGTGCACATAGTGACATCAGTCTATAAACACGGAGGTAGTGCACATAGTGACATCAGTTCTATAAACACGGAGGTAGTGCACATAGTGACATCAGTCCTATAAACACGGAGGTAGTGCACATAGTGACATCAGTCCTATAAACATGGAGGTAGTGCACATAGTGACATCATGTATCAGTCCTATAAACACGGAGGTAGTGCACATATTGACATCAGTTCTATAAACATGGAGGTAGTGCACATAGTGACATCAGTCCTATAAACATGGAGGTAGTGCACATAGTGACATCAGTCCTATAAACACGGAGGTAGTGCACATATTGACATCAGTTCTATAAACATGGAGGTAGTGCACATAGTGACATCAGTCCTAACAACATGGAGGTAGTGCACATAGTGACATCAGTCTATAAACACGGAGGTAGTGCACATAGTGACATCAGTTCTATAAACACGGAGGTAGTGCACATAGTGACATCAGTCCTATAAACACGGAGGTAGTGCACATAGTGACATCAGTCCTATAAACACGGAGGTAGTGCACATAGTGACATCAGTCCTATAAACACTGAGGTAGTGCACATAGTGACATCAGTCCTATAAACATGGAGGCAGTGCAGTCCAGAATGGTGCCAGGGAAAGAAGACATGGCCTCAACACACTCTGTCAACAGTGTCAGGCAGCCTCCATGTCCACCAGAATCCCTATCTGACCCCGGTCTCCCTCACATCTTAACACACATCTGGAGCTGTTTGTATGTGTGCTGGCTTGAATGTTTGTGTGTGTGTGTGTGTGTGTGTGTGTGTGTGTGTGTGTGTGTGTGTGTGTTTGCAGTATTACTCAGCTTTAATCTTGGCGTGTTTTCTGTCCTGGACAGGTGTGGAGACTTGCTGTCACGTGGTGTGGTCCCAGTGTCCGTCGTGTGGTCCTCAGTTCCAGAACGACCTTGACTGGCACATTACCTTCAACACCCCCCATCCCTACCCCTACTTTGGGCAATGTGCCAGTCACCATTCAGGACGTCAGTGTGAGACACCTGATCAGCGGACATGCGCAGTGTGTTGATTGGGGACGTGGTGTTGGACGTGAAGCATGTGACAGGGACCGTGGATGTTGGGGACAGGGGAACCAGTCATGCACGACCAGCAGGCAGCCACACCTTACCACAACGGCACCACCCCCTCCCTG
>NC_134877.1:71700704-71718204 GCF_041734735.1 Babylonia areolata | reverse complement strand
CTCTATGGTGAGGACTTTGGCTTGGAAGCCAGATCCTCTCAGGCTGCTGGCTAGACTAGCATACTTCTCGGTCTTGTAGATGTGGGCTTCCTTCATTCTGCTTTCATATGACACAGTGAGCTCAATCAGAATCGCTAGTTTCGTTGCCTTGGAGTGTGGAGTACCATGTCAGGTCTCGTGCCGCTCTTGCTGATGATTTCCAGGTGTTTCTTCCCCTCTGGCAGGTCAACTGTGCATTCCCAATCTTCGGCACCATCAAACAGCCCAAGTTTCCATGCTTTGGAAACTTTGGATGCTGTTCCTGGCTAGACTTTATTGCTTTCTGTCGAGCGGAACTCTGTTTGAACTTCTGGTGGGGTTGGTGCTCCTTGGACAGTGCTCACCACATGTGCAATTTTTGTTAGCACTTGGTTGTGCCTCAGTGTGTACCGTCCTTGGTTCAGTGCCACTTCGCATGAGCTGATCCAATCTGTCATGTATTCCTTGGTGGTGAACTACATTGAGAAGCCATGGAAGTACTTCTTCAGCATTTCTTACCATGTCAAGGTTCTTTTTCTCTGCCTTTGCTCTTTGGATTGCATTCCAAATCATTGTGGCATGTTCTACACAGCCAGGGACTCCTGGGATGCCACCTTTCTGGACTGACACATCCAGGTACTCATTTTCTGTGAGGTATTTTGTCAGTCTTGCAGCCATGACAGAGAAGAAGATTTTTCCTTCGACATTCAGGAGCGATATTGTTCTGAACTGGCTGATGGTACTTGAATTCTGCTCTATCGGGATGTACACATCATCAGCTATCATCCACTGGTCGCTGATCTTCAGGTTCTTTCATGCTGATCCTATCACTCTGTGGAGCCACTTAAGGACTTTAGGACATTTCTTGTACAGCAAGTACAGTATTGTTTGGCCCTGATGATGATTTGGCCCTGGCTTTCTTGACCACTTTCTGTAATTCCTCAAGGGTTGGTGGTTTATCGCTGAACTTCTCTGGTTTCCTGGGATGAACCAAACCCTTGAGATCAAGTGGTTTCTTGCTTTGCGGATCAGAATGCGTTTTCTTTCTCCACTGTGAGTGTCCCTGATCTGGGCTGCTCGAACAGTTTCCTGGCAAACTGAAAGGGGTCTCGAAAGAATCAATCTTGTGTCTTCTTCTTTTTGCTCCTTTTCCTCCTTGCTGATTCTGCTTTACTGAGGGCACTGTGCTTGGCTTTCAGGTCTTTCCAAGGTTTCTGTAGAGTCTTCAAGCATGCTGAGAAGTCTTGCCTTCTCTACCTTGTTTTCTTCCACAAGGGACTTGAGAGGTAGCCTCAGCTTTGCTTGGCAAGTCATTGGATTGTGTCTTTTCCACACTTTGAGTGTGATTGAGAACACATAACTGTGATTAGTGCCTTTGGATCAATTAGCATACGCAATAGTTCACTGCCTGTGCTGATATAAATATCCTGAGTCCACAGGGGGGTGAATCTGCTGTCATCAGGCCCACTGTTAGCTCTCTCCCTAAGAGAGAATTCAGATGGCCCCCAAGCAGTCTTTCAGTGTTTTTATAGTTCATATATCCCCATTTTAATCATTGCAAAGTTACTTTGAAATGACAGAATTGTTGTCTTGTTGTTACATGCACTTTTTTTCACTCTTCAGTTGTACAAAAGTAAATATAGAGAGACGTTCATTCCACTTCTTTATTGATTTACAAAAAACAAAACCTGTTGGCCTCCTCATTCACAGTGTGATTCAGGACACCAAGAAAAAAGGGAACGTGGGGAAGGGGAGTTTGAGAGTGGGGGTGTGACACAGACCTCTGTTCATGACAACATGTTGGCCTCCTCATTCACAGTGTGATGCAAGACACTGAGAGAAAAGGGAACGTGGGGAAGGGGAGTTTTGAGAGTGGGGGTGTGACACAGACCTCTGTTCATGACAACATGTTGGCCTCCTCATTCACAGTGTGATGCAGGACACCAAGAAAAAAGGGAACGTGGGGAAGGGGAGTTTTGAGAGTGGGGGTGTGACACAGACCTCTGTTCATGACAACATGTTGGCCTCCTCATTCACAGTGTGATGCAAGACACTGAGAGAAAAGGGAACGTGGGGAAGGGGAGTTTTGAGAGTGGGGGTGTGACACAGACCTCTTTATGTTCAGGACTGAATTGCATGTTATTAAGGAGTTTTTAAATGATTTTTCTTTCTCTCCTCTTTCCCACAAATTAACTGTCAACAGTTTTGGAGTTTTTCCACACCTTTTTAGCAATTACTTTGCAACAATTTTGGAATGCTTATAAAATGTGCATCTATGGACCAAACTTCATGTGCTATATATCAATATCATCAAAATAAAACAAACTTTCGAAATATATTTTTCAAATGCTTGTGGAAAATAGTCATTTTCATGACATTTCACCTCTTTTGCTAAAAATAGAAATTTTGAGCATTTTCAATATTTTTCACATTCTCACTGAACCAAAAATCCAAGATATTGAGTTCAAGTTAACAATTTTAACTTTCATTGAGAAAGCAATCAATTATCTTTCATCTGAAACAAAATTCGCAGTGCTGTGTCAAAAACTACATGTTCAGTGCTGTGAATAAAATCATAACTATATTTCCTGATCGATTACTGAAAATCACATAAGTCATGTACACCACAAAAGACTTCTTGTTTTGCAGAAAAACACACACATGAATTTAGACGTTAACACTAATGTAACATCCCATGGATACAAGAATATATATATCTTATTCACAAACTACAGTCAGTTTCTTTCTTTAAACAATATATTTGTTGATATTTTTGCTAAAAATAGACTGACCACTTCCACCTGAACAATTTACCTGTTTTAACAGTGGAAACAGTTGCCTTTGTTCTTTGGATACACATGGGTTATGAAGAGAATGTCAAAAAGAAACCAGTTTGTTTTTACACATCTATCTAAAAAACATATAGGTATGTAAAGAATGTGCAGAAAAGATCCAGAGGAAGAAACTATGAAAAAATGTATTAGACAAACCAATCCATATAGATAGATAGATAGATAGATAGATATCTTTAACAGTCATCACCCTTCCATTCTGCCTTTCCCCTATCATAACACTATTGGTAATAACAAACTGAATATACTTGTTTCAGAGGTCCTCACTTACTTGTGGAAAAAAAGAAGAAAACACACACACACACACACACACACACACACACACACACACAACAAACTCCACCCCTACCCTATCAGTATCACCATTGCATTTGTGTCCCACACATATGCATGCATGACATTACCTACATGAAAACTCAGAAGGCAGCTCCTGCCATCTGCAAAGCACAGGTGGTTTCCACAGGTAAGACACATCACATTGGTTGTTTTTTGTTTTTTGTTTTTTTCTTTCTTTAACTCTGCTTAACATTGTTTTGTTTACAATTCTCTCTCTCTCTCTCTCTCTTCTAACAGTTTATAATATTTGTTGTTGTGGTTGTCAGGTAGGCTAAATAGTAGAGGTTGATGATGGAGATGATAGAGTGTGGTTGAAGATGATGTATGTGTGCTTGTATTGGGCATGTGCATCTATAAACAATTAACTCACTTTGTTCTGGAAAAGCTTATTGACGAGAATTGTTTTATTCACTGTTCATAGTTTGTTGTTTTTTGTTTTTGTTTTCATTCAATACATGATGCTGCAATTGAGAATTATATCCTTGACATAAGGGCTGTAGATAGCCGATAGGCCAATGTCAGTAAATAATGTCTGAAGCATCTGAAGCGTCTCTCTCTTCTAACAGGGAAATGGATTGTTTGGTGAATATATCTTTATTAGATGCTTCTGGAACTTTTTCATATTCACGTAGACTTGCAAGCTGTCTAATCACTTCTTCAGTAAAGTCTAACTGACCATATCTATCATGTCTGTGTAATTCTGGATTGGTTGGGTTTTTTTCTGAAATCTTGAAATAAAACAAAAGCATTTTCTGCCAATCTGGTGCAATGTCAGTGGAAAAAAAAAAGTTTTCCACCATTGTTTATTTTGTCTAATGCATTGTATTTGTTGATTAACTGATCCCTTTTGTCCACCCTATCCATATGTTCCTTGTCTTTGACTAGTTGTGGCTGTCTAACATTGATTTTTCTAAACTTCCACAGAACTTTTTATCTATGATTAACAAAGCTGGATTTATCCACTGTATGAGCTGCTGACAGAAATGAAACAGTTTTGTTGTCTCCCCATTGCATAGAAAGTATGTCCACTGGCTGCAAATATTGGTTGATGTCAGCCCTTGTTTTGATATCCTCCAGGTACACTCCAGGTTCAAAGGGGGAAAGAGGGTTCTGTGGTCCTGGATCTTACGTGTTGTAACCTGCATTCCTGTAACAAAAAGTGAAAACGTTGATATTTTTAGTTAACAAAGATCGAATGATGAAAACGAAACACTGACGCATGGCGTCGTCTGCTGCGGTCTGGAATTGACGAAGGGAGATAAGGTCTTCGTCTGTATCACTGTCAGACATGGCATCCTGTAGCTCCCAGGTATCATTATCGGAGCTATCGAAGGCTCAGTTTTCTGAGAAAGAGTTGTTTGAAGTCATATTGCAGGAAGAATTGGCGAGCACATGCTGGGTCAAATATCAAAATTCAAGATGGCGTCGGAAGCGAAAGCATGTCGCAACCTTCTCCTTTCGCGTAGATTCAGGACAATAATTCTTAAAAATAATACTTATTTTCATGATGAATGCGTGTTTTTTTTTGTGTTTTTTCTGTGAATAATTGTTTTAATTAACAAACAGGTGTTTTTATGCGTGATAATTTCCGAAAATTCTCCATCGATCACCGGTGATCGAAAATCAAGGGGGAAAAACTGCACGGAGTTAAAGTCTTGGCAACTGTGCGAGTTTAAAAAAACAACAAACTATTAAATCGATTAAACACTATGGAAAAAAACACATATCGAATTGCAATATAACAAATAAGTTAATTTATATAACCCACACAACACTGGTTCTACAGTACAGTGAACCATGTGATCCACACATAACACTACTGTTCAGAGAACCACATTAGCCGCACACAGCATCTTCCACAGTACATGCAGTGAACTACGTGATCCGCATATCGGATCGGACGAAGGTCGCACAAAAGTGACCACACACGATCACAAAAAAATTGAAGAAGGTCGCGTAAAATAATGCGATCACACAAAATCACAAAAAATAGAAGAACGTGGAATAAATGCGATCACACAAGATCACAAAAAAATGAAGAAGGTCGCATAAAATAATGCGATCACACAAAATCACAAAAAAATGAAGAAGGTCGCACAAATGTGAGCACACAAATGTGAGCACACCAGATCACAAGAACTTTAAGAAGGTCGCATGAATGTGACCACGCAATTAAATGTGAGCACACGAGATCACAAGAACTTTAAGGTCGCATGAATGTGATCACACAATTAAATGTGAGTGCACGAGATCACAAGAACTTAAAGATGGTCGCATGAATATGATCACACAATTAAATGTGAGCACACGAGATCACAAGAACTTTAAGAAGGTCGCATGAATGTGATCACACAATTAAATGTGAGTGCACGAGATCACAAGAACTTTAAGAACGTTGCATGAATGTGAGCACACAATTAAATGTGAGCACACAAGAGCACAAGAACTTTAAGAACGTCGCATGAATTTGATCACACAATACCACAAGACGTTGAAGAAGGTCGCACAATATGTGACTGCACATGAGGTCAGCACAAGGAAGAAAACATCAACACAACGACCACACGTCGGCGTTACAGCAATGCAGGGTAGACACAGGCACTGTGTTGGGTCGGACTGGGTGGCCTCTTGAAGTTACAGCAATGCAGGATAGACACAGGCACTGTGTTGGGTCGGACTGGGTGGCCTCTTGAAGTTACAGCAATGCAGGGTAGACACAGGCACTGTGTTGGGTCGGACTGGGTGGCCTCTTGAAGTTACAGCAATGCAGGATAGACACAGGCACTGTGTTGGGTCGGACTGGGTGGCCTCTTGAAGTTACAGCAATGCAGGGTAGACACAGGCACTGTGTTGGGTCGGACTGGGTGGCCTCTTGAAGTTACAGCAATGCAGGATAGACACAGGCACTGTGTTGGGTCGGACTGGGTGGCCTCTTGAAGTTACAGCAATGCAGGGTAGACACAGGCACTGTGTTGGGTCGGACTGGGTGGCCTCTTGAAGTTACAGCAATGCAGGGTGGACACAGGCACTGTGTTGGGTCGGACTGGGTGGCCTCTTGAAGTTACAGCAATGCAGGGTAGACACAGGCACTGTGTTGGGTCGGACTGGGTGGCCTCTTGAAGTTACAGCAATGCAGGGTGGACACAGGCACTGTGTTGGGTCGGACTGGGTGGCCTCTTGAAGTTACAGCAATGCAGGGTAGACACAAGCACTGTGTTGGGTCGGACTGGGTGGCCTCTTGAAGCTGAAGAGTTATTCTAACAGTAAGCCCTCCAAGCCGTATCTACATGAGCCCCCCCACACAAAACATGTACAAACCAAGCCGGCCGTTCAGCTGACAACCAGACGTCTTCTCTGTTTCACGATGGGTTCCGAACACTACTTGATCACTACAACCTTCGTTCTGGCAAACTTATCATCCTCGGAGATTTTAACTTTCATTTCGACAACTAAACCTTCACTGATGTCAAACGCCTATGTCAATCTCTGTCCAATCATTCTCTATCTCAGCTCGTCACAGAACAAACACACAGATCTGGCCATACATTGGACTGGCTCATCAAACGTGACTCGGATGCCATGATAGCGTCGGTGACTGTAGTTGACGAACTTTCTTCTGGCCATTCTGCTACTGTATTCTCGCTTAATATTTCAAAACCTACCAGAACAAAAAAATCCGTTACTCGTGGCAACCTAAAATCCATCAGCATCAACACGTTTTCTTCTCAAGCTGCTGAACGTCTTTCCAAAATTTCTTCCTGTACCGACGTCTCCACATATTACAACACCAGTCTCTCTGAACTGCTGGATGAACATGCACCCCCCACTACCCGCATGCTGCCTGATAGGCCTCGTGGCACGCACAAGACAATCGACTTGCAAAACGCAAACGTCGCCAGTTGGAACGGCGATGGCGATCAACAAAACTGAATGTCCACGATCAGATCTGCTTATCCTGATCCTCAAATCAACGGCACTCCTCTCCATTCTTTCAATCCAATGACTGAAACAGAAGTGAATGAAATCCTGAAGGAGATGACAATAAAAGCCTGTGAACGTGATCCTATAGCAGCCTCTGTCTTTTCCCAGTGTGTCTCACAGCTTCTACCCACAATCACCAATATTGTCAACTCATCCCTTCTCATTGGAACGTTTCCATCCGCTTTCTAAACTGCAATCGTCTGGCCTCTTCTGAAGAAACCCAACGTTGATGCAAACATTTTGAAAAAAATATCGACCAGTTTCTAACCTTCCTTTCCTGTCCAAACTCCTTGAAAAATCTGTCCTGAAGCAGCTCAGCAAACACCTTTGTTTCAGCAATCTCCTTCACCCTTTTCAGTCTGCATATCGTACTAACCACAGCACCGAAACAGCTCTCCTTCACATCCTGAACAATCTACTGCTAACGTCTGACTCAGGAAAAATTTCCCTTGTCACTCTTCTCGACTTGTCAGCCGCCTTTGACACGATAGACCATTCAGTCCTTTCCCGTCTTCATTTTACATTTGGCATCAACGGCACTGTTCTAAACTGGTTCAAATCTGATCTCACTGGTCGATTCCAGTCTGTCATCGTCGATAATTTCCAGTCTGAACCTGTTAAAATCAAACACGGAGTCCCACAGGGATCTGTTTGAGGCCCAGTTCTCTTCACACTGTACACTGCTCCTCTCGCTGAAATTATCAACCACCACAATGTTAGTCATCATTCCTGTGCTGATGAGACTCAGCTTCAGAAGAGTGATACCCCAGAAAAATTGTCCTGGCTCTTGCAAGAAACCTCTGAATGCTTCCTGGACATTAAAAACTGGATGACTCTAAAAAAGTTACATTTGAACGCAGACAAAACTGAAGCAGTGATCATAGGAACTAAACAAAAACTCTCTTCCATCACAACTGACACAATCAAACTTGGCAGCACATCCATCCCTCTGTCCAGTTCAGTCAGGAACCTCGGCTTTGTCCGTAACAACACACTGTCCATGCAAACATTTATCAGTCACACATGTCAATCCTGCTACTGTCAGTTGCGACGCATCAGTTCCATTCGGAAATATCTGTCCACCGACGCGACATCTAGACTTGTTTCTCTCATTCTCTCTCGCATTGAGTACTGTAACTCCCTATTGTTTGGTTTGCCTGCTTCATCTATTCAGTCCCTTCAGCGCATACAAAACTCTGCTGCCCAACTCGTCCTCAGAAAGAAAAGATCTGAGCACATTACTCCTATTTTGCAACATCTCCACTGGCTCCCTGTCTCACACAGAATAAAGTATAAGATCAGCACTCTATGTTATAAATGTATTCACAAATCTGCCCCTTCCTATCCTTGTGGCTGCCTTCACCTCTACACTCCATCTCGCTCTCTATGATCGGCTTTGGATCCACTCTGTTTACGCATACCCAGATTCAAACACTCCACTGTTGGACGCCGTTCTTTCTCTGGACCTTGCATTTGGAATGAACTTCCGCTTTCGCTTCGTCAGGTCTCCGCACTCGGCTCTTTCAAGTCTGGCCTTAAAACCCACCTCTTCACAAGATAGCCTCCCTCCCCTGCCTCTTCCTTGTCTTCAGTTTTAGAGTTATGCATGCATGTGAATGACTGGTGTGAAAGCACTGAGATTTGTCTCTACACAAGATTCAGCGATATATATATATATATATATATATATATATATATATATATATATATACTGTTATTATTATTATTGTTATTTATATTGTTGTTGTTGTTATATTCAGAAATAAAAGTGCGACGTAATGATTTTTTAGATGATGTCATTGCAATACATCATGATTATATCTTGGCAGCAAGAGGATTGAAGTGTTGATGTCTGTGGAATATCAAGGACTGAAGTGTTGATGTTTGTAGAATATCAAGGACTGAAGTGTTGATGTCTGTAGAATATCAAGGACTGGAATGTTGATGTCTGTAGAATATCAAGGACTGAAGTGTTGATGTCTGTAGAATATCAAGGACTGGAGTGTTGATGTCTGTAGAATATCAAGGACTGAAGTGTCGAAGTCTGTAAAATGCCAAGGACTGAAGTGTTGATATCAGTAGAGTATCAAGGGTTAAGGGTGTCTGTATATCAAGAGCTGGAGATTGTTGATGTAGAATCTCAAGGACTGTGGAATAGTGTGGAATGTCAAGGAATGAACACTGTTAATGCAGAATATCTTGGATGGATCGGAAGATAAGGCGGCGCGAAACTGTTGATGGGGGTAAAATTGTTATTAAAGAAAAGAACTGTCACCATCCCTCCGTCGCTGCCTGATAAAAGGTATTTGATAAATAGTGCTTGTTCTCAGATCGCCATTTCCCTACACCCCTCCGTCCCCCAGTCCCTACTCCCCCCACATCCCCCACTCCCTACCCCCCCCACCCCCCTACATCCCCCACTCCCTACCCCCCCCCCCCCCTACATCCCCCACTCCCTACCCACCCCCCACTCCCTACCCTACATCCCCCACTCCCTACCCCCCCCCCCCTACATGCCCCACTCCCTACCCACCCCCCCTACATCCCCCACTCCCTACCCCCCCCCCCCGCCCCCACTCCCCACTCCCTACCCCCCCCCCCTACATCCCCCACTCCCTACTCCCCCCACATCCCCCACTCCCTACCCCCCCCCCCTACATCCACCACTCCCTACCCACCCCCCACCCCCCACATCCCCATTCTCCATAGGAAGCGGCCCCAGCTAGGTAGGTGTCAGCTCTCTGTCCACAGACAACACAACCATCGTGCCAGAAAATCGGTCACACACCGTCCCCGGCACCCCTGACTCGTCGCCTCACAGTGTGCCGTCACCACTGACCGCTGGCCTCTCGCCTGGGGTCACTGACCGCTTGCTCCCTTCGTCACGCAACAGCACTGGACACTGCTAACCTGTGTCCTTTCTGGCTGTCTGGTCCTTAAGGGGGCCATGCACTGTCAGCATGTACCTCACGCAATGTCACTGCTAACCTGTGTCCTTTCTGGCTGTGTGGTCCTTAAGGGGGCCATGCACTGTGGGACATTGCTAATAAATGAACACGCAGACAGAAACAAATAAAGGATGGCAATGCACTGTGGGCACACACTTTCTTCACGGAGAGCAGCCCCAAGTGGAAAAAGAAATCTGTTGTGACGAACACCCCCCCACCCCACCGAAAAATATAACAACCCCCCCCCCCCCCGCCCCCCAAAAACCCCCCAACAAAAAACACAAAAAAACCCACAAGACAAAACAAAAACAAAATAAAACAAAACAACAAACAAACAAACAAAAAACCCCCAAAACCGAAAGAACCGATGAAGTGGAAATATATAAAACGAGTGTAAAAAGATATAAATGCACAATTTACAAAGCCCACAGAAAAGTACCTACACTCAATGCAACAGCTCGTATACTTCAGCTCACTTAAACAACAATCGAAGACAGCAATTATGGTCAAAGTAATCACACTTGAAATGAGTATACATGCATAAAAGAAGCAGAGTTACACTTCATATACAAGGTGTTTGTATCTCTGACATTCATACAGCAGACCAGCCGTTTGTATAAACTGAAAACACTTTATTTTCACGTTCTGTTTGATAACAGCATGGCTCCCCAAAGATGGCGCCGACAACCCCACGTGACTCTCTTGGCCACACTATCTTAATATTGGGATACTTCCCAAACATCTCCCCTTTTCTTTAAAAGAAATTTTGCATTTCTTTACATTATAATTTTACATTAAAATATTTCTAAATTAAAATCTCACTTTAAGTTTAACTCAAACATAACTCTGTAAAACATCAAACTTCTTATCTTGCACCTTTTCTTTTTTTTTTTTTTTTTTTTTTTTTTCAAATCATAACTATTTCTTCTTATCCAAAGTGCTAAACCAAGGTTCATTAACGCAACTGTTCAGTGTTCATTTTTCTTTGTAAAAAAAAAGTATTGTCTTTACTGTTCCATTTGCACTTGTGTATTTCAACTATTTTCCAACTTTAGTAACAAAATAATCACACCAAATACACACAGCATACAAATAATACTGATTTCAATAAATAAAAGGGTAAGCATGTTTTGTTTTGATCATGCATACACAATAACTAAAATAAACTGGCAAAATAATGTAAAATATAATCTATTTATTATAGCACCAATTTACCAAAAGGTAATCCACACAACAATAACAAAATAGTCCACTGGTACTCCCAGAAAAAACAATCCAATTGAAAAGATGATGCAATGTAAATTCCCAATATACTAATAAAACTTCAAACTACTCTGAACTTTTCAAACTTTCACACATTCTCAAAACTTCAAACATTATAAACTTCAAACTAAATTAAAACTTATTAATTTCCATATAACCTACTACTCTAAACACATCCTTCTATGCTTTTCCCAAATTGGTGAGCCATAAGGGCCTTTCTCAGACCAATTTGGGGTCTACACTACACATGAACTTTTAAAACATTATAAAAACAGATCCTAGAGCACATTCTGGAAATCCTGGAACACATCCTTCTGGAAACACACCTTGGAACACATCCTGGAAACACACCTTGGGATTGAAGCGGAGCAGCCTCATCAAAAGTCTCTGGCATCTGACTGGAGCTTGATCCAGATCCTTGCTCATGATCAGTGGCACCAATGGTTTGTGATCTGTCTGTAGCTCAAATGATTCCAGGCCCTCAAGATACTTGGCAAATTTTTCACAGGCAAACACTGACGCCAGGCATTCCTTTTCAATCTGAGCATATCTTCTTTCTGCATCGGTAAGTGTCCGTGAGGCGTAAGCAATTGGTACAAGCTGGTCTCCATTCCACTGCATCAACGCTGCCCCCATGCCGTAGCTGGAACTGTCCGCGCTGACTACAGTTTCTTTGGTTGGGCTGTAGAACCCTAGTGCAGTTGTAGAAGATAGCTTTTCTTTGATCTTTTCAAACGCCATTTGCTGAGCTGGACCCCAGTTCCATGAGGTATCTTTCTTCATCAGGTTGGTGAGTGGCTTTATTTCTATAGCCATGCCCGACAGGAACTTGCTCAGATAGTTGAACATTCCACACACCGTCCTCAGTTCTGTCAGATTTGTTGGTGGTGGCATTTCCATGATAGCTTTCACTTTGTCTGGATCTGGGCGAACACCTTTGGCGCTCACAATGTGGCCGAAGAACTTCACCTCAGTCTGCTTGAAGCGACATTTCTCTTTGTTCAACTTGAGCCCACTCTCTTTGATTCTCTGGAGAACAGCATTCAGACGCTGGTCATGTTCCTCTTCTGTTCTGCCATAGACGATGGTGTCATCCATAATAGCTTCACAACCATCCAGTCCGCTCAAGGTCTCTTTCATCTTTGTCTGAAAACATTCTGGGCCTAAGGAAATCCCCATCGGCACTCTCTTGAACGCGTAGCGACCAAACGGAGTTATGAAGGTTGTGAGCAAGGAACTTTCCTCCGAAAGAGGTATCTGGAAGAACCCGGAAGCAGCGTCGAGCGTCGTGAAATATTTGGCCCCTGACATTTGCGGTGCAATATCATCCAGATTCGGCAGCATGCAGCGTGGTCGTTTTACACCTTCATTCAGCCTTTTGTAATCAACGCAGATCCTCACGTTTCCTGTTTTCTTGATCACGGGCACCATAGGTGCACACCAGTCTGTAGCTTCCGTCACTTCTTTGATGATACCTGCTTTTTCCATGCGCTCCAACTCGGCTCTCACTTTCTTTTTCAATGGGAAAGGAACTCTTCTTGCGGTGGTGACACTGTAGGGCTTGGCATCTGGTTTTAGCGCTATGTTCACTGGTTTGGTCTTCAACAGTCCTGTGTTGCCAAAAACGTCCTCATGAACTTCTTCTATGCGTGTCACCAGTCCAAGTTTTTCTGCTACCGCCCTACTGAGGAGGTTACTGCCGACTCGGTTCCGGACAACTATCACGCGAAATTTGTACCTCTTGCCTTTGTGCATGGTTTTGACAAAAAATTCCCCCTTGGGTGTCAGCCTACCTGCGGGTGATGTCAACTTCACCCGTGTGGATGACAGTTTTGGTTTGGTGTTCAACTCGTTGTACGTCTTTTCATTAATAATGGAGATACCTGCCCCTGTATCAATCTTGAAGATCACATCTGTCTTCTTAATCTTGAGTGTGACTAGCCAAGGTTTATTATTGTCCGTGATCGCTGCACTAGATGAGCTGACAGTGTCGAATGAATACACTTCATCTTCATCTTCCTGCTCAGACTGTGAAGTAGATCTACTGGATCTCCGAGTCTCCACCTCTTGTACTTTACTCAAGCACATTCTGCGAAAATGTCCCTTTTTGTGGCATCTCCTGCATTGCTGACCCTTTGCTGGACACTGACCATCCTCATGTTTGTACCCGCATCTCTTACACTGGTCTCGGTCTGCAGTCCCGGAGTGAGCATATCCATGGGAGTGCCCTCGTCCTCTGCGGCTACCAGTAGGCCTACCTCTGCCGCTAGCTGCTCTACCCCTGGCAAGACCTCTGCCACGTCCTCGTACCGTTTTACTTCTTGCTTCGTCACTTTGGGCTTCAGCCATGTCATCTCTCATTTGTTTCTTGACTTGTTCATGCTGACGTGCCACATCTAATGCTTTGGTCAACGTTAAGTCTGGAAGTAGCTGCAGTTTCTCTCTGAGCTTCTTATCCTGTAGCCCAACAACAAATCTATCACGGATTTGATCATTTTCGTCCTGATAATTACAATGGATTGCCAGGTCTTTGAGGTTTCGGTAAAACTCCTCGACGGTTTCATCTTGCTGTTTTCGTGTTTGGAACTTTGCCCTTTCATAAATAATGTTCTTCTTCGCTACAAAGTACTGGTCAAATTTTCTAACAAGTGTTTCAAAGTCAGTATCGCTTTCACGTACCTGTCTTGCCTCAGCACCTTCCCCTACAGTCGTTTCAGTGAATTCGAATGTCTGAAAGACCTTTTCAGACTCCCTACCCATCACATAAAGAAGGGTATCGCGTTGAATTTCACCATCTTCGGCTTGTAGTTTTGAGGCGTTCCGGAATCGGCGAAATTCCCTGATCCAAGCTGGCCACTCCTCTGATCGAAAAGAAAACTGCTTCGGGGGTTTCAGGCTCGCCATTCTTTTTTTTTTTTTTTTTTTTTTTAGTTTACTTCTGACACCATGTTTGTATCTCTGACATTCATACAGCAGACCAGCCGTTTGTATAAACTGAAAACACTTTATTTTCACGTTCTGTTTGATAACAGCATGGCTCCCCAAAGATGGCGCCGACAACCCCACGTGACTCTCTTGGCCACACTATCTTAATATTGGGATACTTCCCAAACACAAGGGAATTGCAAACTGGTGATATAGGCATAGGATACTAAGGGTATGAGGTGTAAACATCTGTCATTCTGCCGCTCATTCTACACCAGCGAACTTCACCCGCCCCACCCCCCTCTCCCATTCTCTCCAGTCGCCCAGCACACATTGCCACAAACACAGCAGCACAAGCCATGACAGACATGAGATACGTTTAAAGATCTGCTCTGAAGGTAAGTAGATCAGTTGTTTGTCTGAGGGCAGTAGACATTTATGTCAGTTAACTTGAGTGTTCTGAAGGATGGTTGTCTGAGGGCAGTTGGCAGTTAATGTCAGTTAACCTGGGTGTTCTGAAGGATGGTTGTCTGAGGGCAGTTGGCAGTTAATGTCAGTTAACCTGGGTGTTCTGAAGGATGGTTGTCTGAGGGCAGTTGGCAGTTAATGTCAGTTAACCTGGGTGTTCTGAAGGATGGTTGTCTGAGGGCAGTAGACATTTATGTCAGTTAACTTGAGTGTTCTGAAGGATGGTTGTCTGAGGGCAGTAGGCAGTTAATGTCAGTTAACCTGGGTGTTCTGAAGGATGGTTGTCTGAGGGCAGTAGACATTTATGTCAGTTAACTTGAGTGTTCTGAAGGATGGTTGTCTGAGGGCAGTAGGCAGTTAATGTCAGTTAACCTGAGTGTTCTGAAGGATGGTTGTCTGAGGGCAGTAGGCAGTTAATGTCAGTTAACCTGAGTGTTCTGAAGGATGGTTGTCTGAGGGCAGTAGGCAGTTAATGTCAGTTAACCTGGGTGTTCTGAAGGATGGTTGTCTGAGGGCAGTAGGCAGTTATGTCAGACTCACAGCCTGCCTCCGAAACTGGGGACAGGCGATGACAAGCAAAATCAAGTTGGACGCTCACACACTCTCATATGATGAAAAGCAGTATCAAAATCCTCCCTTGCCCTTACCTTCCTAACCCACTAACAAATTGCAAAATATACTACCTCCCACCTACCATATAATAGATAGGGTGGGAACAACACTCACGCACTCAGTCTCACACACGTTCTGACGGACTGAAGAATCTCAAAGTTAACTCAGTCCATTATAGTCCATTTCGGGTCTTAGGATGACACGGAGTTCGTTGGGTCGTAGGCTGTAGTGATGGCGAGGGAGCGTGAAGGTTTCAGGACTGTCCCAAGTTTCCTTTTTGGTTGACGCCTGCGTAACCCAGCAGTTTTGCCTCCCTCACGTGGCGTGTATTCCGGAAACAAAAGTTGACCCTTCAAGGGTTAAAATGATACAGCTTCCGTGCACAAAGTTTGTTCTCCATTCACAACCGCCTGTCTTCATTCGACCAAAATGAAAACACAAAATCATAAGCCACTGGGAGCCTGAAAACAAAGATAACTGAAAAAAACTGGGGTTTGGAGGAGTAACCTCCCTGCTCTGGAATCGCCACAACTGAAAAGAAAAGGGGGAAGGACTCAAAACCGTTCTCAGAGATAATAATAAACTAGTGAAAGATACCCGCACGTACCCCTGGCATAATGCATAGTTGAGAGGAAAATATAGTCAAAAGTTCTAACCACGAAACGGTCACCATAAGAACACAAATTCTTGGAAGTTATTTACTATCAATCATATCATTGGCACATCTCAATGAAGCCAAAACATGAAAACTAATTGCGAACGAAAGGGAATGGGGTGGGTGAAAAGGGAATGCTTCCGAAACATCAGTTGTAGTTAATATTATAAATCCGACGGATATTATTTATTTATAAAAATGAAATCTACACGATTTACGAATGGCAGTAGATTCACCCCAACAGTTTGTGAAAAAACACAGATAGAGGACCCGTAAGTTGCCATAACTTGGCCCCCTTGTCCAAGGAACGCTTGGACACTGGTCAGCAGGTGTGTGACCACAGTGGTGCAACACGAGATATTGCCGAAATACGGGAACGAACCCGTAACCAGGGCTTCTGAGGCAGAGAACCTCTCCTCTCTCAGTGCCAGGATGGGAGTGATCTGTTGCTGTTTGTGGGTGTGCCATGAAAACTCCATCCAGCTTCACAACCTTTGCTGCGCACTCATTGCACGTGCAATGCACAGCAAAGTCGAAGAAGGGAAAAGAGAAATGTTCCAGACAACTGGTTGACCCTTTCTCTCCGGCCAGCATCGGGTTTACTGGGTAGCGGCTTGTCGGGTGCGAAGGTCAGTAAACTTGAGTGTTCTCAAGGAAGGTTGTATGAGGGCAGTAGCCATTTATGTCAGTTAACCTGGGTGTTCTGAAGGAAGGTTGTCTGAGGGCAGTAGGCAGTTATGTCAGTTAAGCCGAGTGTTCTGAAGGTTGTCAGAGCAGTAGGCAGTTATGTCAGTTAAGCCGAGTGTTCTGAAGGTTGTCAGAGCAGTAGGCAGTTATGTCAGTAAATCAGAGTGTTCTGAAGGAAGTTTGTCTGAGGGCAGTAGGCAGTTATGTCAGTAAACCACAGTGTTGGGGTCAGGTGAAGGTACGTCAGGTTTGCAGCCAGAGGAAAGCAGTCACTGCAGCATGTGCTGTGCTGTGTGGAGAACTACAGATATCCATGATTGAATTGGTTTCGCAGCAGTGACGCGCTGGGTATCACACGATTTTCCAGTTAGGGACAAATTACTGTTATCAGGGACACACTGCCAGTTAGGGACACAGTACTGTTATTGGGGACACCACTGGCGTGGCTGTTGGTGCGGCTCAAAACCACGAACTGTCTGGATCCCGAGGGCGACTGTGCGCAAAATGGAGAGAGAACCTCGAGAGCCTTTCGCAGTCACACCTGGTCGCGAGGATTCCAGATGGTGCAGTCAAAACAAACGAAGTTCTTTCTGGCAGAAGGTGTAAAGGTGGGGGTGTGCTTTCAACACAACAAACCCCTTGGTTTTACTGGTGGTGCACTTCGTGACGGAGTGTGCAATGGTGTGAGGTTTAAGATAACACAATCACGGGCAGGGAAATAGCAATATAGTGATGGACAGTACCAAAAGCAGCAT
>NC_134877.1:71683204-71695704 GCF_041734735.1 Babylonia areolata | reverse complement strand
CGTGCCCTACTCCTTGGCACATCCAGACTAGACTGAATCCATGTTACATTAGTGTTTTCTTGATGTGGAATACCCAGTTCTGTTTGCTCTTCTCTTGCAGCAGCATCTCGTATGCTTGCCTACATAATCGTGATGTTGGCAGTCTAGTAAGTTTGAGCCAATATTTCATGGATTTTGCAACTGATTTAATATACAATGGGTACCTGCGGGGGGGTGGGGGGGGGATTCAAAAACTTTCTTGCTCAAGGATTAATATTTTTGACAGCGCTTAGTCTTCCAATCTGTCCTTGTGACAATAACAATAACAACATTAACGATAACGACACAACAATAATAATTTTGTTAACACTGCTACATCTATTGCATGCTACTACTACGAATGATAATAATCATCATCATCATTGTAAAAAGTAATAAAAGTAATAAAACGAATGCATTCACATATTCACATCGACCCACCCCACCTCCACATACATACACATGCACACACTCTCTCCACCCAACACACACACACACACACACACACACACACTTATGCACATACAGAGACATGACCGAAGTGAGAAACAAATAGCGGACATAAAGAGAATAGAGAAACACAACTTTATCATTGTACATATACAGAAGTGATTAATTTGCTGATGCAGATGTTACAGGTTATAATATCCAATCAACAGGCGAACAAGTAAATCATTAAAGCACAAAGGTAGAAAAAATAAATTCACTGAATATAAAGGTATAGATACAAATTTCACAAAAGCATGATTTTCTGTCATTTGCAGCTGGTAAAATTTGCTTTGTGGGCCTATTGTTTGTGGAGCAGAAGTTTTCGAATGTTTGATTTGAAGGAACGTCATGAATCGTACGTCTTTATGAACGAAGGAAGAAACTTTCAAACAGATGGTCCAAAAAATGTAAAGCTACATTTGTACAAATCGATGCGCACACGAGGCAGAATATAATTATCTGAATCGTAACGCTCTGATGCCCGTTGAACAAGGTCACTGAGGTATGGTGGTGACATGTTTTTGTGTACTTTGAACATGAGGACCATTTTATTGTAGTTGAATTGCTTGTATAATGGTAAATATTTCCAGTTTTGTTAATTTTTCATCTGTTGATAGGGAGTGGTCTGGTAAAATAAGTTTAGCTGCACATCTATGCAATGAGTTAACTTTTTTTTAGCTTGTTGTGACTGGCATTGCTCTATACTGTAGATGCGTAATTGACATGAGAGAGACAGTGTGCCCCGAAGAATAATTTTGTGGTTGGAGCATCGACGTAATATCTAAGTTTATTGAGTAAAAACAAATTGCGGGCTAATTGTTTGCATACATGGTTGATATGAGTTTGCCAGTTCAGTTCTTCATCAATAATTACCCCAAGAATGCGGTGCTCACAAACTTGTTCAGTTGAGTTCTTGTTTACCTCCAGCTTTAAAATGAGAGGTTTACGTTGGTGTTTCTGTCTAGATGTTAGTGCCATACTTTTTGTCTTGTGTGGGTTAAGTTCCATGTGATTTTGATAACACCAGTCTGAAGTGTCATTTAGTCCCTGTTGTAGAGATGATTCTACAAGATCAATGTCGGTGTCGCTACAATGAAATTAAGGGAACTGTCATCAGCGAACAGATCGCAGATGACATTGCTGGGTGACATGTGCATCGGCAAGTCGTTAATATAGATGCAAAAGAGTAGAGGTCCAAGAATAGAGCCTTAGTTTACTAAAACAGTAAACACGCTGTGTTCTGTTTTCCGGGTAAGACAGAAAAAAGGAAACAGTTGACTGGTTTTGAGTATATTCAGTCAGTTTTTTAATCAGTATTCCGTGAGCCACAAGATCAGAGAGAGAGAGAGATCAGAGAGAGAGAGAGAGAGAGATATCACAGAAACACAGGAAATATTAATTCATAGGCCACCAGCCCGTCCAAAATAACGGCATGGAAAACTAAGGAAGAACCAGATTCAACGAATCTGTAAGAAAAATGATATTTGCTCAGCCACGCAACTTAAAATCAAATTTAACATTAAATCATTGAATTTCACATTAGTTTCTCTCTGGAACGGGAAGCAGTGTACTTGAATATAGCAACATCACTTATTACACATCTGAATACGCCCCCTCTCCTTAAAAAAAAAAAAAAAAAAAAAAAAAAAAAAAAAAAAAATTAAGGACTCCCTGCTGTGCATGGTACAGTGGTCAAATGTCAGTTTTCACAAGAGACGAAATCAAGTCACACAGTTGTGTTGTTAATTAATCGAGATAGAAGTCGCACAGCTGTGTTGTTTACTTCTCAATAGACTAAATTAAGTCACACAGATCTGTTGTCTACTGCATACTAATCACCAGTCCACATCTCAGCCTTTAAACATTGAATACAAAATTGTATAATATTTTCTGTGCCATGTCATGTCGTTATGACGGCAAGAACTGTGCCCTGTCGTTATGACGGCAAGAACTGTGCCATGTCGTTATGACGGCAAGAACTGTGCCGTGTCGTTATGACGGCAAAAACTGTGCCGTGTCGTTATGACGGCAAAAACTGTGCCATGTCGTTATGACGGCAAAAACTGTGCCGTGTCGTTATGACGGCAAGAACTGTGCCATGTCATGTCGTTATGACGGCAAGAACTGTGCCGTGTCGTTATGACGGCAAGAACTGTGCCGTGTCGTTATGACGGCAAGAACTGTGCCATGTCATGTCGTTATGACGGCAAGAACTGTGCCATGTCGTTATGACGGCAAGAACTGTGCCCTGTCGTTATGACGGCAAAAACTGTGCCGTGTCGTTATGACGGCAAGAACTGTGCCGTGTCGTTATGACGGCAAAAACTGTGCCGTGTCGTTATGACGGCAAGAACTGTGCCGTGTCGTTATGACGGCAAAAACTGTGCCGTGTCGTTATGACGGCAAAAACTGTGCCATGTCATGTCGTTATGACGGCAAGAACTGTGCCGTGTCGTTATGACGGCAAAAACTGTGCCGTGTCGTTATGACGGCAAAAACTGTGCCGTGTCGTTATGACGGCAAGAACTGTGCCGTGTCGTTATGACGGCAAAAACTGTGCCATGTCATGCCGTTATGACGGCAGAAACTGTGCCGTATCGTTATGACAAGAACTGTGCCATGTCGTTATGACGACAAGAACTGTGCCATGTCATGCCGTTATGACGGCAGAAACTGTGCCGTATCGTTATGACAAGAACTGTGCCGTGTCGTTGTGACGGCAAGAACTGTGCCATGTCGTTATCACGGCAGGAACTGTGCCATGTCGTTATCACGGCAGGAACTGTGCCATGTCATGTCGTTATGACGGCAAAAATTGTGCCGTGTCGTTATGGCGGCAAGAACTGTGCCATGTCATGTCGTTATGACGGCAAGAACTGTGCCGTGTCGTTATGACGGCAAGAACTGTGCCATGTCGTTATGACGGCAGGAACTGTGCCATGTCGTTATGACGACAAGAACTGTGCCGTGCCGTGTCGTTATGACGGCAAGAATTGTGCCATGTCGTTATGACGGCAAGAACTGTGCCATGTCGTTATGACGACAAGAACTGTGCCGTGCCGTGTCGTTATGACGGCAAGAATTGTACAGTGTCATGTCATTGTGACTTAAAGAACCGTGCCGTGTCGTTATGACGGCAAGAATTGTACAGTGTCATGTCATTGTGACTTAAAGAACCGTGCCGTGTCGTTATGACGGCAAGAATTGTACAGTGTCATGTCATTGTGACTTAAAGAACCGTGCCGTGTCGTTATGACGGCAAGAATTGTACAGTGTCGTGTCATTGTGACTTAAAGAACCGTGCCGTGTCGTTATGACGCATCAATGGTGTGATGGCATGAAGGGCTTCCCTCACAGTGAGGGGGTTGGGGTGTGTGTGTTGTGTGACTGGAGTGGGCAGCGTGAGGCCCAGCGAAGCGTTGCGGGCAGGGTGAAGGTCGTTGTGGGGCCAGGTCTGAACAGTGTGGAGTGTACAGCATACACTGGCTGGCTCCACTGGCCACGTCTGGTCACACTGCATGTGTGTGGAGCTGTGGCTGCCGCGCTGTGTGCGTGTGTGTGTGAGAGTCCGTCCGTGCACACTGGTCCGGCACTCGCCTCTGTGCTGTGTGCTGGAGTGATCAGTACCTGTGTTGGAGTCTGTCGGTGTGTGCTGTGTCGGTCCGTTCGTCAGTGTGGCCTTGAGGATCTGACGGTGTGTTGGTGTGTTGTGGTGTGGCGGGTGTGAGCAAGGTATGAGAGCTTCGTCAGGCATCAGTGGAGGTCTTGTAAGAAAAATACTGTTGGAAACTTGGTCAACTTGTGTCTCATGGTGAGGCTGGACTGGGTGGATGGTGTGGGGGAGAGGGAGGACCATGACCCCCCCTTCTCCCCGTCCCATCTCCCGGTAAAGTCATTAGGGATCCAGGTGAAGTGACCCCTGACCCCTGTAGACAATGCTGTGTAGATCTTCCTTCATAACTTCATGATCATGCGGGGTTGCTTTGTTAGCTCTCCTTGTTTTGCCGTGTGCGTTTGTTACATGGTTAATGACCGGGGGTAGTTTGCTGTATGCGTGTGCTACATATTTTATGACCAGGGGTAGATAGCTATGTGCGTGCTTTACATAGTTTATGACCGGGGGTTAGTTAGCTATGTGCGTGCTTTATATAGTTTATGATCGGGGGTTAGTTAGCTATGTGCGTGCTTTATATAGTTTATGACCGGGGGTAGTTAGCTATGTGCGTGCTTTACATAGTTTATGACCGGGGGTTAGTTAGCTATGTGCGTGCTTTATATAGTTTATGACCGGGGGTTAGTTAGCTATGTGCGTGCTTTACATAGTTTATGACCGGGGGTTAGTTAGCTATGTGCGTGCTTTATATAGTTTATGATCGGGGGTTAGTTAGCTATGTGCGTGCTTTATATAGTTTATGGCCAGGGGTTAGCTATGTGCGTGCTTTACATAGTTTATGACCGGGGTTTAGCTATGTTCAGGGGTTAGTTAGCTATGTGCGTGCTTTATATAGTTTATGACCAGGGTTAGCTATGTACGTGCTTTACATAGTTTATGACCGGCGGTTAGTTAGCTATGTGCGTGCTTTACAGTTTACGACCAGGGGATAGTTTGTTAGCTGCTGTTCTTTAGCTATGTGCGTACTTCACTTAGTTCAGTTACATTTTTAATGCTAATTGACTTCCATTTCCTGTGCTGTTTGTTTCTGATTGACGCGTGTACGTATTGGTGTGGTGCAGGCAGACAGAAAGACCAACCGAATAACACACACACACACACACACACACACACACACACACACACACACACAGGGGTGGGAGGTGTGAATGAACGGTTCGGTGGAGAAGAGAGAGGGGTAGGTGGAGGTGGTGGGGTGGGGGTGGCTGGCGGCTGGTATATTCCTAGGGTCATTTTGTTGGCTGCGCAGTTATGTGGGCTGGGGTGGGAGAGAGGAGGTAGTGGTGGTCGAAGTGGTCGTACTCCGGATTGAGAGAGTGGCTTGGACAAAGGGGAATTGTGTGTGTTTGTGTGTGTGTGTGTGATGTGTGTGTGTGTGTGTGTGTGTGTGTGTGTGTAGGGGGAAGGGGGGAACAACACTTCTATGTTAAAATCATCTGAGAGAATAAAGTTCAACACAGCTTGCAAGGGTTTCAGTTCATTGACCTGGTCTGTACCCTCTTACCTTTCTGACCCAGTCAATATTTACAGTCCACCCCAACCTGGCCTGCCTTCTTTTCCCGATACACCATGTTGGAAATCCCGCCACACATCGTTTCCCAACACTGTACACTGCGGTCCTTGCATACATCTGGAAAGGGAAGGGTTCACTAGTCCGAGGGTTCACTAGTCCGAGGGTCCAGTAGTCCGAGGGTTCACTAGTCCGAGGGTTCACTAGTCCGAGGGTTCACTAGTCCGACAGTCAAACAGACAGACAAACACACAGACATACAGACTTCGTCGTCGTCGTCGTCGTCGTCGTCATCATTTTTTCATTTTCCTTCTTTTCTTCTTCTCCTCTCCTGATCCTCCTCCTCCTCCTCCTCCTCCTCGTCCATGTCCTCCTCCTCGCCCATGTCCTCCTCCACATCCTCGTCTATGTCCTCCTCCTCGTCCATGTCCTCCTCCTCCTCCGCCAAATCCTCGTCCATGTCCTCCTCCTCGTCCATGTCCTCCTCCACAACCACGTCCATGTCTTCGTCCATGTCCTCCGCCACATCCTCGTCCATGTCTTCCTCCTCGTCCATGTCCTCCTCCTCCGTCAAATCCTCGTCCATGTCCTCCTCCTCCTCCAGATCCTCGTCCATGTCCTCCTCCTCAATGTCCTCCTCCTCTATGTCCTCCTCCTCCATTTCCTCCTCCTCCTCTATATCCTCCTCCTCCTCTATGTCCTCTTCCATGTCCTCCTCTTCCTCTATTAACCTCCTCTATGTGTGCGCACGCACACACACACACACACACACACACACCAAATCAAACCCCAATCAAATCAAATCAAATTGAAAATATATTCTTCGTTCAATCAAAACTTGAGAATGAAACATAAGTCACAAAATGTCTTTTTAAACGGAGATGACTAATTCTGGAGGGGGGGGGGGGGGGGGGGGGGGAGGGGAAGATATCATTCGTTTATTCAAAACTTAAGAATAAAACAGAAATAGTCACAAATTGTCTTTTTAGACTGATAGCACTAGAAAATAAGTTATTCTCCGTTCATTTAAAATTTGAAAATGAAATAGAAATAGTCACAAATTGTCGAGTGTTTTGTGTTTGTCTGTCTGTTTGACTGTCGGACTAGTGAACCCTCGGACTAGTGAACCCTCGGACTAGTGAACCCACGGACTAGTGAACCCTCGGTCTAGTGGGACGTTCCCATCTGGAAATCTCTTCCAGCAAAGGCCAAACACTGTTCCACAGTCACCAGTTACAAACTGGATCTCTTCCAGCAAAGGCCAAACACTGTTCCACAGTCACCAGTTACAAACTGGATCTCTTCCAGCAAAGGCCAAACACTGTTCCACAGTCACCAGTTACAGACTGGATCTCTTCCAGCAAAGGCCAAACACTGTTCCACAGTCACCAGTTACAGACTGGATCTCTTCCAGCAAAGGCCAAACACTGTTCCACAGTCACCAGTTACAAAACTGATCTCAAAACGTATCAAGAAATATTTCATGAAAATCTTTCTACCCCAGACCGTCTTTGTGCGTGCGTCGATGTGTGTGTGTGTTTGTGTGTGTGTGTGTGTGTGTGTTTGTGTGGTGAGATGTGTATCTGTGTATTGTGAATAGTGTTACACGGTTTTAATTTTAAATAGTATTTTAGCGAGGTTTCAGGGTAAGCGTAGTGTCAGTTCACATGGTCATTATTATGTAGAAAGGATCTGTCGTGGCGATACGCAATGTGTAAGGGGGACACATGAAATTCACTTCTTGCCTTGTCTTGGGGTAACTGTCCAGGTAGACAGGGCGACAATCCATGCAGGGGTGACAATACCTGCCGCAACACACCACCCTTCCTCAGCCCCCTCCACACACACACACACACACACACACATATATATATATATATATATATTTATATTTATATACGTGGAGAGAGCGGAGAGGAACGGGGTCACTCCCTGTCAAGTTGCTGACGCCATGCACACAGCAGAGTGGGCAGGGAAAAGCCAGGCATTGCGATACACTTTATCGCCGCTATTGTGAAGCTTATCTGAACGCGTGGCGCGCGCACACACACGTACGCATACACACACACACACGTACACAATCTCTCTCTCTCTCTCTCTCTCTCTCTCTATATATATATATATATATATATATAATTATAATAATAATAATAATAATAATAATGGATACTTATATAGCACACTATCCAGAAATCTGCTCTAGGTGCTTTACAAAAACGCTTTTGATAACATAAAACATTATATCTATGTTACATACACACACCAAAATGTGACCACACACACACACACACACACGCACGCACGCACGCACGCACGCGCACACACACACACGCACGCACACACGCACACACACACACACACACTGCATACATACATTTTAACATACATGTGTATCTAACAGCTACCCTAACACATACGCACACATAGGCAGGCACAAACTTACATAAACACACGCACACACAATACACATTCATATACATGCATGTAGTTGTGGACCTGCCACAATTGAACTTATTGCTGAGGGAAAAGGTGAGTTTTGAGACGAGATTTAAAAGATGCGAGGGAATCAGAATGACGGAGGTTATCAGGGAGCTTGTTCCACGTCTTTGGCGATTGAAAAGAAAACGATCTGTGTCCATAGGTCTTACTTCTGACGTGAGGTATCCTGAGAAGTCGAGTATGAGAGGAAGAACGGAGCTGGCGAGACGGGGTATAGATATGGATGAGTTCAGAAAAATACTTTGGGCCAGATCCGTTGACTGCAGAAAAGGTCAGAGTGGACAGCTTATAGTCTATTCGATCAGAAACAGGCAACCAGTGGAGAGACTGAAGGAGAGGAGAAACATGGTCAAATTTAGAAGCAAATGAGTCTGGCAGCGTTATTCTGAATTCGTTGGAGTCTGTCGAACAGGTATTTGGGAAGGCCGGCCAAAAGAGAGTTGCAGTAATCCAATCTTGAGAGAACCAGAGAGCCTACAAGTGTCTTGGTTGCATCGGTTGAGAGATAGTGGCGGATAGAGCTGATTCTACGCAGTTCCAAATTGGCAACTTTACAGATATTCGAAATGTGCTGTTGGAAGGAAAGAGACTGGTCCAGGATTACACCAAGACTGCGAACAGAGGGAGAACGTGAAACAGGTGTGCTATTGATCAGAACAGAGTCAGGAAAGGAAGGATGTTGACGAAACTTCTTTGGACAGGTTATCATCAATTCAGTCTTATCATCATTTAATTGCAGCTTGTTGAGAGTCATCCAGTCCTTTAGGCCAGCAATGCACTCCTGTGTTTGAGTCACCAGTGCATCAAATTCAGCTATGGAAGCCGACTGATAAAGTTGTGTGTCATCAGCAAAGCTCTCATGCGACATCGCATGATGACTGATGACATCCGACACAGGAGCCGCATACAGCACGAAAAGAACAGGACCTAGGACGGACCCTTGTGGGACACCATATTTCAAGGCAGATACTCTAGAGTATGTACCATTTACACACACTTTCTGTGTACGATCTGACAGGTAAGACGTGAAGTTTTAAGTCTGTTCAAGAGGATAGAGTGGTCGATAGTGTCAAAAGCTGCTGACAAATCTAAGAGAGCGAGAACAGATATCTTATCCTCATCAAATCCCGAAAGCAAATCATTCACTATTCTAAGAAGGGCTGTTTCGCAACTATGACCACGTCTATAAGCTGACTGGTGGGAATTAAGTAAGCCATTCTGCTCCAGATGAGCTAAGAGCTGAGACAATATGATCTTTTCTAGCAGTTTTGATAAAAATGACAGATTAGAGACAGGTCGATAATTTTTCAAACAATTATGATCCAAAGATGGTTTTTTGATGAGTGGACGTACAACAGCAGACTTGAAGCTTTCAGGGAAACAACCAGACAGTAAGGAAGAATTGATGACATGAGTAATATGTGGCAGTAGAACATCAATACATTCAACCAACAAAGAAGACGGGACAGGGTCAAGCTCACAGGATTTCGGACAAGCGCTCAGATATATATATATATATATATATATATATATATATATATATATCTAATTGTATGTATATAGTTCAGGCACTAGCAGACAGTCTGCACATATGCTGACCTGGGAGATCGGAAAAATCTCCCCTTTACCCACCAGGCGCCGTCACCAAGATTTGAATCCGTGACCCTCAGATTGAAAGTCCAGCGCTTTAACCATTCGGCCATTGCGCCCGTCTACAGGTTCGGAAAGGACCGAGAACAGGTTGTGAAAGGACTGGAAAAAGGACCGGAAAGAGTTTGGGAAAGGACTGGAAAGAGGTGTAAGAAAGGACTGGAAAGAGTTTGGGAAAGGACTGGAAAGAGGTGTAAGAAAGGACTGGAAAGAGTTTGGGAAAGGACTGGAAAGAGGTGTAAGAAGACTGGAAAGAGTTTGGGAAAGGACTGGAAAGAGGTGTAAGAAAGGACCAGAAAGAGGTTGGGAAAGGACTGGAAAGAGGTGTAAGAAAGGACCGGAAAGAGGTTGGGAAAGGACCGGAAAGAGGTGTAAGAAAGGACCGGAAAGAGGTTGGGAAAGGACCGGAAAGAGGTGTAAGAAAGGACCGGAAAGAGGTTGTGAAAGGAACGGAGAGAGGTGTAAGAAAGGATCGGAAAGAGGTTGTGAAAGGAACGGAAAGAGGTTTAAGAAAGGACCGGAAAGAGGTTGTGAAAGGAACGGAGAGAGGTTTAAGAAAGGACCGGAAAGAGGTTGTGAAAGGAACGGAGAGAGGTTTAAGAAAGGATCGGAAAGAGGTTGTGAAAGGAACGGAGAGAGGTGTAAGAAAGGACCGGAAAGAGGTTGTGAAAGGAACGGAGAGAGGTGTAAGAAAGGATCGGAAAGAGGTTGTGAAAGGAACGGAAAGAGGTTTAAGAAAGGACCGGAAAGAGGTTGGGAAAGGACCGGAGAGAGGTGTAAGAAAGGATCGGAAAGAGGTTGGGAAAGGACTTGAAAGAGGTTGGGAAAGGACTGGAAAGAGGTCGGTAAAGGGCTGGGAACACATTGGGAATGGATTGGGAACAGGTTGGTAAAGGGCTGGGAACACATTGGGAATGGATTGGGAACAGGTTGGTAAAGGGCTGGGAACACAATGGGAATGGACTGGGAACAGGTCGGTAAAGGTCTGGAAACACATTGGGAATGGATTGGGAACAGGTTGGTAAAGGGCTGGGAACACAATGGGAATGGACTGGGAACAGGTCGGTAAAGGTCTGGAAACACATTGGGAATGGATTGGGAACGGATTGGGAACAGGTCGGTAAAGGTCTGGGAACACATTGGGAATGGATTGGGAACGGATTGGGAACAGGTCGGTAAAGGGCTGGGAACACATTGGGAATGGATTGGGAACAGACTGGGAATGGATTGGAAATAGGTCGGTAAAGGGCTGGGAACACATTGGGAATGGATTGGGAAAAGGTCGGTATTTGGTAGTGGTTGGTTCGGCGTTCCCTGTCCTTGCGAATAAGGTTTGATAAGGCCTTCAGTCATATACCTGGTCCTCACCACTCATCCAGCTAATAAAACAATTTGCATTGTCATGGACTAAGCATCCGTTACCTATCCGCTCACACACATACACATGTATGCACACAAACCTACTCCTTCCTCGCCCCCTCCTCTCTCTCCCCAGTGACTGTCAGCCTCTGTCCCGACCCCTCCTCTCTCTCCCCAGTGACTGTCATCCCTCCTCTCTCTCCCCAGTGACTGTGTCATCCCTTCTCTCTCTCCCCAGTGACTGTCATCCCTTCTCTCTCTCCCCAGTGACTGTGTCATCCCTTCTCTCTCTCCCCAGTGACTGTGTCATCCCTTCTCTCTCTCCCCAGTGACTGTCATCCCTCCTCTCTCTCCCCAGTGACTGTCATCCCTTCTCTCTCTCCCCAGTGACTGTGTCATCCCTCCTCTCTCTCCCCAGTGACTGTCATCCCTCCTCTCTCTCCCCAGTGACTGTCATCCCTTCTCTCTCTCCCCAGTGACTGTCATCCCTTCTCTCTCTCCCCAGTGACTGTCATCCCTCCTCTCTCTCCCCAGTGACTGTCATCCCTTCTCTCTCTCCCCAGTGAATGTGTCATCCCTCCTCTCTCTCCCCAGTGACTGTCATCCCTCCTCTCTCTCCCCAGTGACTGTGTCATCCCTCCTCTCTCTCCCCAGTGACTGTGTCATCCCTCCTCTCTCTCCCCCAGTGACTGTCATCCCTCCTCTCTCCCCAGTGACTGTGTCATCCCTCTCTCTCTCCCCAGTGACTGTGTCATCCCTTCTCTCTCTCCCAGGTGACTGTCATCCCTCCTCTCTCTCCCCAGTGACTGTGTCATCCCTTCTCTCTCTCCCCAGTGAATGTGTCATCCCTCCTCTCTCTCCCCAGTGACTGTCATCCCTCCTCTCTCTCCCCAGTGAATGTGTCATCCCTCCTCTCTCTCCCCAGTGACTGTCATCCCTTCTCTCTCTCCCCAGTGACTGTGTCATCCCTCCTCTCTCTCCCCAGTGACTGTGTCATCCCTCCTCTCTCTCCCCAGTGACTGTCATCCCTCCTCTCTCTCCCCAGTGACTGTGTCATCCCTTCTCTCTCTCCCCAGTGACTGTCATCCCTCCTCTCTCTCCCCAGTGACTGTGTCATCCCTCCTCTCTCTCCCCAGTGACTGTGTCATCCCTTCTCTCTCTCCCCAGTGACTGTGTCACCCCTCCTCTCTGTCCCCAGTGACTGTGTCATCCCTTCTCTCTCTCCCCAGTGACTGTGTCATCCCTTCTCTCTCTCCCCAGTGACTGTGTCATCCCTCCTCTCTCTCCCCAGTGACTGTCATC
>NC_134877.1:71675704-71678204 GCF_041734735.1 Babylonia areolata | reverse complement strand
TGACACGAAGCTCACAAGACTTAACAGTGAATCTGTTTGGATCACAACTGATTGACTTGTGTAGCATGTTCCATTGCTCTGTTATAAATGGAATATGTGATAAAGGTTTTGATGATGGGTGTACATATATCTGCAGTACGGGAAGTAGTGTCATCGACTACTTCGTTACGTCAAATGAGTTGCTTGATTTGGTTCTATCCTTTGAGATAATTGATAGGGTTGATTCTACCCATTTACCAATTTCAGTTATGTTGGGCAGTGATAACACTAACGCAAGTATGGGTAGTAGGGAAGATAGGCAAGGTATCTGGAGAGAAAAGCTTTGCTGGACAAGGGAGAAGGAAGGGGAGTTCTTAGCTAACTTTTCTTCTCCACAGTCAGAAGCGGATCTTTGCCATGCTTTCGAAGAGATTGAGAGAGATACTGAATCAGCTTTGACCAAATTTGTTGACTGCCTTCTTAATGCTGCCAGTTGTATGAAAAAGCAAGTTAGGATTGATTCTGGTCATGTAAAAAAAGAAGCCCCTTGGTTTAACAAAGAGTGCAAAGAAGCGAAGCAAAAAACACGTAAACTTTTAAGCACATTCAGAAAATCAAAGGAAACATACGGTAGAAAGGTAAGCCAAAGTAATTCACAGAGACAATGGGATATAGCCATAGGAAATTCTGATCGATGTGATGAAGACATAACTATAGAAGATAAACGATTGGCCTTTGTAAAGGCAAGAAAGGAATACCGACAACTAATACGGGCAAAGAAAAGTTCGTATAAGAAAGAAAAAGCGCAAAGACTAAACAACTCTATTCATGATGCTAAGTTGTTTTGGTCAGAGGTGAGATCGAAGACGTGTAGAGGTAAACAGAAAACAAGTGAAAAGATAACTTTAGATCAGTGGTATGAGCATTTTAAATCTGTGTTCAGGACAGAAGAGGGGGTAAATAATGGAGCAGAGTATGATAGTGTAGTGGATCATGATATAGCTGAAGAATTAAACATTCCAATTTCAGAGGAAGAAGTACATCAGGCCATAACTGGGCTGAAAAACGGAAAAGCATGTGATTATGATGGGGGTAACTGCCGAAATGCTTAAAACTGTAGCAACAAAATCAGTCCCTTTCTTGTGTCGTCTTTTCAATCAGATTTTCAGCAATGGTGAGTTCCCAGAACAGTGGAGTTACTCGATAATCATACCCATTTTTAAGAAAGGCAATCCAGATTTACCTGATAATTACAGAGGAATTTCCTTGTTAAGTGTGGTCAGTAAGATTTATACGAGTATACTTAAAAGAAGACTTACTAAATGGATGGATGACAATGGAAAAGTAGTTGAAGAGCAGGCAGGCTTCAGAAAATCATATTCAACGATTGATCATATCTATACCTTATCATCTATTGTAGAGAAATGTTTTAGTAGAAAAGGCGAAAAATTGTATGTAGCTTTTATAGATCTGAGAAAGGCTTTCGATTCAGTCCATCATGCTTCCTTGTTTGCAACTTTATTGAGAGCAGGATTATCTGGCCCATTTTTTAATGCTTTAAGAGCTATGTATTCTTCAGTTTCATCATGTATTCGTGTGAATGAGGAAATGACTGATCTTTTTGGTTGTCCTTTAGGTGTTAAGCAGGGGTGCATTTTGAGTCCTACACTCTTCTCCTTATTCATAAACGAAATAGCCGTAGCTCTAGAAGAGGTAGGAAAACATGGAATACAACTTCAGCCAGGTCTGATCGAACTGTTCCTTTTATTGTTCGCAGATGATTTAGCTCTTTTATCAAGGACACCCTGGGGTCTGCAGAACCAGTTAAACCATCTTAGTGCATTATGTACTGAAAGGTTTTTGAAAATAAACGCAGAAAAATCCAAAGTTATGGTATTCAGAAAGGGGGGTTACCTGGGGAAAAATGAGAAATGGTTCTTGGATGGTGCTGATCTAGAAGTGGTTAACAGTTACACTTACCTGGGATACACGTTCACGACAATGTTGAGTAATGTGCAGGGAGTGCGATCCCTCGTAACGAAAGGAAAGAAAGCTGTATATGACTGTGCCCGTGTCCTCCGAAATCTCAATGAGATGACGAGGCAGTGCTTCTTCAAAATTTTTGATGCCCAGGTTCAGCCGATTTTATTATATGGGTCAGAAATGTGGGGTCTAGAGGAAATAGACTCAATTGAAAAGGTGCACACCCATGCATGCAAAAGATTCTTAAATGTTTCAGCAAAGACACCAAATAAATGTGTATATGGAGAGCTGGGGAGATATCCGTTACACGTAAATTCATGCATGAGAGCAGTAAAGTACTGGTTAAAATTATTACATATGAATATTAGCAGACTGCCCAAACAAGCTTATCTAATGCAAGTTAATATGGAGGAAAACGGAAAATTGTGTTGGGCATCGAAACTCAGAGACATACTCCAGAAATGTGGTTTTGCTTTTGTTTGGCTGAACAAAGGTGTTGGGAATGAACGATCTTTCCTCTCGCTATTAAGAGATCGAC